>NW_027140773.1:45000-90000 GCF_036365525.1 Heterodontus francisci | reverse complement strand
TCACTATCCCAGGCCCCAAACACTCCTTTCAGGTGAAGCAGCGATTTACTTATACTTCTTTCAATGGAGTATACTGTATTCGCTGCTCACAGTGTGGTCTCCTCTACATTGGGGAGACCAAGCGCAGACTGGGTGACCGCTTTGCGGAACATCTCTGCTCAGTCCGCAAGCAGGACCCTGAGCTTCCGGTTGCTTGCCATTTCAACACTCCCCCCTGCTCTCATGCTCACATCTCTGTCCTGGGATTGCTGCAGTGTTCCAGTGAACATCAACGCAAGCTCGAGGAACAGCATCTCATCTACCGATTAGGCACACTACAGCCTGCCGGACTGAACATTGAGTTCAATAATTTCAGAGCATGACAGCCCCCCACTTTACTTTCATTTTTAGTCATTTTTAGTTATTTTTTCTTCCTTTTTTTTGCATTCCTTTTTACATGTTTTGCATTTATTTCATTTCATCTTAGTTTGTTCAGTTTGCTTACCCACTGTTTTTTTCAGGTTGTTTTTCTTCAGGTTTGCACTTGCTGATGTTCAATATTCAGTATATTCACACCTAATCTGTACTAATGCTTTGTCTTTCAACACACCATTAACATATTGTTTGCCTTTGCTCCGTGACCTTTTGGTCAGCTATGTGGCCTGGTCCAATCTGCACCTTCTCCTTTGTTATCTCTTGCCAAACCCCCACCTCACTTGTTTATAATCTATGACTTTTCTAATATTTGTCATTTCCGAAGAAGGGTCACTGACCCGAAAGGTTAACTCTGCTTCTCTTTCCACAGATGCTGCCAGACCTGCTGAGTGAATCCAGCATTTCTTGTTTTTGTATCAAAGCTGCTGGAATGGCTGATTGGTGTCAGATCAAATCCCTCTGCACACTACCAGCACATACTTGGTGAACTGGGACTAGAGCCCTGCTTAGCATGGAGCACTGGAAGTGACCGGCAGCTCAGCTCGTACCATTTTATGGATCCACACTTCCATGGCATTGGGCCCAGTGACACTGCAAAGCTGAGAATACCTGCCATAGACAGAAACAGAGGGAAAGAAGCCTTCTTTTAAATGGGAATTGAAGAAAAGACTTGAAGGCAGGAATATGGGAATGGACAGGGCAATGGGACTAATTGAGGATGAGATTCAAACACAAGAATGAGAATATTAAATTTAAGGTGCTGCCGGTCCCGGAGCCAATGTAGATCAGTGAGCACAGGGGTGATGGGTGATCAGGATTTGGGGTGACGGGTGATGAGGATTTGGTGCATATTAGTGTACAGGCAGCAGAGTTCTGGATGGGCTGTGCTTTATGGAGGTTTATAACTGGGAGGGTGACCAAGATAGAATTGGAATATTCAAGTGTGGATTTAACAGATTTAAAGATTGATGAAGACAAATGTAGGTCCCTTACCGTCAGAAACAGGGGAATTAATTATGGGGAACAAAGAAATGGCTGACCAACTAAATGCATACTTTGGTTCTGTCTTCACAAAGGAGAACACAATTATCATATCAGAAATGTTGGGGAACACAGGGTTTAGTGAGAGAGAGGAACTTAAGGAAATCTGTATTAGTAGAGAAATGGTGTTGGGGAAATTGATGGTATTGAAGGCAGATAAATTCCCAGGGCCTGTTAATCTACATCTCAGAGTAGTGAAGGAAGTGGTCTGATAAATAATGGATGTATTGGTGGTCATCTTCCAAGATTCTATAGATTCTGGAACATTTCCTACAGATTGGAATGTAGCTAATGTAACCCCAGGGAGATTGAGAGAAAGCAGGGAATTATCAACAAGTCAGCCTGACGTCTGTGGTGGGGAAAGTTCTAGTGTCCATTATCAACGATTTTACAGCGGAACACTTGGAGAAAAGTGGTAGAATCGGACAGAGTCAGCATGGATTTACGAAAGGGAAATCACGCTTGGCAAATCTACAAGAATTCTTCGAGGATGTAACTAGTAGAGGGGGAGCCAGTGGGTGTGGTTTATTTGGACTTTCAGAAGGCTTTCGGCAAAGTCCCACGTAACACATTAGCCTGTAAAATTAAAGCGCATGAGATTGGTGCTCGTGTATTGTGATAGATAGAAAATTGTTTGGCAGACAGGAAGCCCAAGAGTAGGAATAAATGGGTCTTTTATTCCGAATGGCAGGCTATTCACCTGCTAATGTCACTAGTGGGGTACCATAGGGATTGGTGATAGGACCCCTGCAATTCACAATATATCTTCCTGATTTTGATGAGGGATCTAAATGTAATATCTCCAAATTTGCAGATGACACGAAACAGGGTGGGAGGGTGAGTTGTGAGGAGGATGCAGAGAGGCTTCAGGGTGATTTGGACAAGTTGAGTGAGTGGGCTAATGCATGGCAGATGCAGTACAATGTGGATAAATGTGATGTTAATCACTTTGGTAGCAAAAGCAGGAAGGCAGATTGTTATCTGAATAGCTATAAACTGAGAGAGGGGAATATGCAAGGAGAGCTGGGTGTTCTTGTACAGCAGTCACTGAAGGTAAGAATGCAGGTGCAAAGGACAGTAAAGAAGGCAAATGGTATGTTGGCCTTCACAGCGAGATGATTCGAGTACAGGAGCAGGGATGTCTTGTTGCAATTATTCAGGGCCTTGATGAGGCCACACCTGGAATATTGTGTACAGTTTTGGTCTCCTTATTTAAGGAAGGATGTTATTGCTATAGGTTTACCAGACTGATTCCCTGGATGGCGGGACTGACGTATGAGGAGAGATTGAGTCGGTTAGGATTATGTTCGCTGGAGTTCAGAAGATTGATGGGGGATCTCATAGGAACCTATAAAATTCTAACAGGACTTGACAGAACAGATACAGGAAGGATGTCCCCGTTGGTCGGGGAGTCCAGAACCAGTGGTCGTCGTCTAAGGATACGGGGTAAACCTTTCAGGACTGATATGCAAAATTTCTACACCCAGAGAGTGATGAGCCTGTGGAATTCGCTGCCACAGGAAGCAGTTGAGGCCAAAACATTGCATGTTTTCAAGAAGGAGCTAGATATAGCTCTTAGGATGAAAGAGATCAAAGGATAAGGGGGGAAAGCGCAAACAGGTCGCTGAGTTGGACGATCAGCCATGACCATAATGAATGGCGGGGTAGGCTCGAAGGGCCGAACGGCCTATTCCTGCACCTATTTTCTATATTTCTATGTTAACAACGGCACAGATGAGGGTTTATGTAGCAAATGAGCTGAGGCAGACGGGTGATATTACAGAGCTGGTAGTCGGCAAGGCAGGTGATGGAGAGAATAAGGGTTCAGAACTCAGCTCAGGGTTAGATAGAACGCAGAGGATGCAAACTGTCTGGTTCAACCTCAGATATTAGCCAGTTACGGGTACGTGGTTCATGGAGATGGACAAAATTTCCGAAGGAGACCGATTGCACGAGCTCCACTCTTCCCAAAATTAAAATTGTAAGAGCATTATTTCAGTGAAACGCGGTTTACAGATCACATCGCGGGAAATAGGGACTTAGCAGGGGAAGCAACAGCAGAAAACATGGTAGAGTAAATTCCATGAACTCTAATACAAGTAGCAATGGTTTATAGAGCTCATAGCTGGAGATAGAGTTTTGCCAGGGATAACAAAAGTAACAAGGAGGGCAGTGTAAATGACAAGAACAGTAATGTTGCTAAACTTGGTTTATAACATTCATAGCTGGATAGAGAGACTTACCAGGGACACTGATAATAGCAAGGATGGGATAGTAAATGTGTTGCATAATCTTCAATCGAGATAGATCCGATACTCTAATGGGATCCGATCATAATTGGCAGAAAAACGGTCAAACTCCCAAATGAAACTCCTGCCCATTGTTGTAACATTCCAGTCTATTGTTGTCAGATTCTGACCCATTGTTGTAACATTCCAATCTGTTGTCCTCATATTCTGACCCATTGTTGTAACATTCCAGTCAATTGTTCTCAGATTTTGATCCATTGTTGTAACATTCCAGTCAATTGTTCTCAGATTTTGATCCATTGTTGGAACATTCCAGTCAATTGTTCTCAGATTCTGATCCATTGTTGGAACATTTCAATCTATTGCTCTCAGATTCTGATCTATCCTCTCCCTCTCACTGGAGCTGCTGATCCCTGTTAGTGCCGGGGCTGATGCTCCCGCTAACACTATGTGATAACACATTGAAAGCAGTCCCTTATTAATAGCAGAGGGAAACCCTCCAGTGACACGATTAGAGTCCATGGAGACTGACATTAATTACAGTCACTGAACAAACAGGTTCAGTTAACCCCTTTCAATCGAACACTTTTTGTACCACAATAAAATAGAACATTTACCCTGTCTGAATGGGATGTATAAGGATTACGGAGGGAAGGAATGGTGGGAATAGTAGAGGCACATGACAGAATCTTTAACTTCTCCTTGGATATGGGAGTGGTGACAGAGGACTGGAGGGTTGTAAATGTTACACCCTGGTTAGAAATGGAGAGATGGAGTAAACCCTGTTCTATTCAGTCAATCTGACGTCAGTGGTGGGGAAATTTCACAACCCAGGGCAGAAATATTCGTTGGTTGGAAAAGTACAGCATAATACATTTCAAGCAGCACGGATATACCAATGAAAAATCATGTCTGGAAAACTTCAACAAGAACTTATCCTAAGGTACTTCACAGCAGCATTATGAAATAAAGTATAACACTGAACCACAAATGCAGATATTAGGTTAGGAGACCAAAAGCTTGGTCAAAGAGGTAGGATTTAAAGGAGTGTCTGAAAGGATACAAGCGAGGTGGAGAGGTAGAGCTGTGTAGGGAGGATATTCCCGAGCTCGGGACCGAGGCAACTGAAGGTGCAGACAGCTATGGGGGAGTAATTAATATCAGGAATGCACAAGAGGCCAGAATTAGTGGAGTAGAGATATCTCAGAGGGTTGTCGGGCAGGAGGAGATTACAGAGATAGTGAGGGGTGAGACCATGGACGGATTTGAAAACATGATTGAGAATTTTAAAATAAAGGCATTGTTTGACTGTGAGGTGATGTAGGTTAGTGATCGGGGAATGGGACTTGTTGTGAGTTAACACACAGGCAGCAGAGTTTTAGATTACCTCAAGTTTACAGAGTGTAGAATGTGGGAGAATGAGTTTGAATAGTCTAGTCTACAGGTAATGAAAGCATGAATGAGAGCTTCAGCAGCAGATGAGTTGAGACAGGAGTGAAGTTGGGCGATCTTATTGAGGTGGGAATAGGTGGGCATAGTGATGGCACGAATATGAGGTTGGAAGCTCATTATGTGGTCGAATGCCACAGAATCACAGAATTGCTACAGCACAGAAGGCGGCCATTCTGTCCATCGAGTCTGCACTGGCTCTCTGAAAGAGCAATTTATCTAGTGCTACTCCCCTGCCTTCTCCCTGTAACTCTGTACAATCTTCCTTTTCAGATAACTATCCAATTTCCTCCTGAATGCCTCGATTGAATCTGCCTCCACCACACTCTCAGGTAGAGCATTCCAGATCTTAACCACTCGCTGTGTGAAAAAGTTTTCCTCATGTCACTTCTGCTGCTTTTACCAATTACTTTAATTCTTTGTCCTCTCGTTTTCGATCCTTTCAGGAATGGGAACAGTTTTTCCCTTTCCACTCTGTCCAGACAACTCATAATTTTGCAGACCTTTTTCAAATTTCCTCTCAGCCTTCTCCTCGGCAAGGAAAATGTTCCAACTTCTCCAGTCTATCTTCAATACTGATATTCGTCATCTCTGGAACCATTCTTGTGAATGTTTTTTCACACTCTCCAATGTTTCCATGTTATCTAATGTGCCCAGAACTAGACGTAACGCTGCAGCTGAGGCCGAACTAGTGTCTTATACAAGTTCAAAACAACCTCCTTGCTCTTGTATTCCATGCTACAGGATACTGTTGGCTTTATTAACTGCTCTCTGATCCTGTCATGCCACCTTCAATGACCGATGCACATATACACCCAGGTCCCTCTGCTCCAGAACCCCCTTTAGAATTGTAACCTTTATTCTATATTTTCTCTCCATGTCCTTCCTACGAAATGAATCACTTCACATTTCTCCACATTGAACTTCATCTGTCTGCCCATTCCACCAACTTGTCTGTGTCCTTTTGAAGTTTTACACTATCATCCTAATAGTTCATAATGCTTCCAAGTTTTGTATCATCTACAAACTTTGAAATTGTGCCCTGTACACCAAGGTCTAGGTCATTAATATATGTCAGGAAGAGGAAGGGTCCTAACACTGATCCCTGTGGACCTCCACTACAAATCTTAAATAAAAAACGAAACGAGCTGGAAATACTCAGCAGGTCTGGCAGCACCTGTGGAGAGAGAAGCAGAGTTAATGTTCCAGGTCAGTGACCCTTCATCAGAACTAGAAAAGGTTAGAAATATAATACGTTTTAAGCAAATAAAGCAAGGATGGAGCAAAATGGAGCAAAAGGGGTGTTGATAAGACAGAGGGCCAGAGAGATTAACGGACCAGGAGGTCATGGGGCAAAGGCAAAGAGAGTGTCCTCATGGTGTGGTAAAAGACAAAGCATTAGTGCAGAGCAGTTGTTAAATGACAGAACAATGAACAGCCCGAGCTAAAAGCACCAATATAAAAATCCCAGTTTAAGTCTGGCACATGGTAAAAAAACTGATAAAACAAATAATAAAAATGGACCTGCTCTGAATGCTCTGAAATTATTGAACTCAGTGTTCAGTCCAGAAGTCTGTCGAGTGCCTAATCAGGCAATGAGGTGCTGTTCCTCGAGCCGGCGTTGATGTTCACTGGAACACCGCAGCAGGTGAAACGCAGATTGGGTGAGCGCTTTGTGGAACACCTCCGCTCAGTCCAAAAGCATGATCCCGAGCTTCCACTCGCTTGTCATTTCAACACCTTTGATCCCCCACCCCTGCTCAAATGTCCACATTTCTGTCCTTGTGTTTATACCCTCTACTCCCGCTTTACTTGCTTAAAACCTATTACATTTCTAACCTTGGCCAGTTCTGATGAGAGGTCACAAGCCTGGAACATTAACTCTGTTTCTCTCTCCACAGACACTGCTGAGTATTTCCAGCACTTTCTGTTTTTATTTCAGATTTCCAGCATCTGCAGTATTTTGTTTTGATTCCACTACAAACTTTTCTCCAACCCAAAAAGCATCCATTAATCACTACTCTCTGTTTCCTGTCACTCAACCAGTTTAGTTTCATGTTGCTACTGTCCTTTTTTATTTGATTAGCTATAACTTTGCTCACAGGGCTGTTATGTGACACTTTATCAAATGCTTTTCGGAATTCCATTTAAACCACATCAACAGCATTGGCCTCATCAAACATCCTTTTTACCTCTTCAAAAAACGCCAGCCAGTTTGTTAAACACCATTTTCCCTTACAAATCCATGCTGATTTTCCTTAAGTAACCCACATTTGTCCATATGCCTATTAATGTTGTCCCGAATATTACACAAAGTTACAAACAGACTGTCTGAATCTGAGACTGTTACCAGGGAGAGGGATGGAATCAATAACAAGGCAACAGATTTGGACTGTGCAGTGAAAACAATGGCTTCAATCTTCCCAATATTTAATTGGAGGAAATTTCTGCTCATCCAGTGCTGGATGTCGGATAAGCTTTTGGATAATTTAACAGCAGTGGAGGAGAGGAGAGAGGTGGTGGTGAGTTAAACATGATGGTGTTCTTTGATAAAACAATGGAGAGGGTTGATGAGGGTGGTGTGATTTACGTTATATTTATAGACTTTCAAAAGGTGTTTGATCAAGTTACATTCAATAGACAGATTAGGAAAACTGAACCCTTTGCAGTTCTTTGATAAAACAATGGAGACGGTTGCTGAGGGAAGGAATGGTGGAAATAGCAGAGGCACTGGTAAGAATCTTCCAATCCTCCTTGGATATGGGAGTCATGATAGAGGACTGGAGGGCTGTAAATGTTACTCCCTGTTACAAAAGGAGTGATTAGATAAATCCTGTAACTACAGACCAGTCGAATGTCAGTGGTTGGAAATTACTAGATGCCAGAACCCAGCTCAAAAATATATCTTTCTTGGAAAAACATGGGATAATAAATAACAAACAGCACGGATAGGTTAATGGAAAATCATGTCTGATAATCCTGATCAAGTTCGTTGATGACATAACTGTGAGTGTTGATGAGGATAACATGTTTTGTGTTATGTGCACAGACTTTCAAAAGGCCGGTGATCAAATGACATTTCATAGACTTGTTATGAAAAATGGAAGACATGGACTAATGTGACAGTGACAGTGTCGATATGATACTGACTCAGGGACAGAAAGCAGAGAGAAGTCTTGAACAGACATTATTCAGACTGGTGGAGGGGGAGTATGCAGTGCTGTTTCTCAGGAGTTGGTATTAGAACCAGTGCTGCTCCTGGCATATAGATAGATATATAAATGACACAACCGTATACGTTAAAAAAAACATAATTTCAACTCTTGCAGATGACATGAAACGCATAACTAAAGGTGGGAAAATTCAGACCAGAGAATTATCCAACTTCACAGACGTTTTTCTTTAAAATGTATTTATTCTGGACACTAATCCATCACAAATATATTTCTCACTCTAATTTATTTGTGTGTGATTCTCGTGTGAGTGTGTGCGTGAATGTGTTGCGTATATTTTTATTATTTTATTTAGATAATGCTTAGATTGTTAAGTATAATAAACTCATCTCATGTTTAAACTCAAGAAAACCTGTCCTATTGGCTCTTTCACGATCACAAGAAAGATAAAAGGTAAAATACTCACTGAGGTGGTCAGCACGTCCACTGCGAAAAAGAAATAAACTCTGTTGTCGTGAAATAAGATATAAGACAAGAGGGGAGCCTGGGCCCCTCCTCACCTGGCTGTCACAGAAATCTGGAGGTTCTAGTGATCGTAAACCAATAACAAATGAGAAATTGGAAGTAGGAAATACAATTGATCTTGAGAAAAAACTTAAAATGTCAATGAAGGTTTTATTGTGGCTTTCACTGCTGGAACACTGAAATGCCCACGTTCGAAGACAGAGCATACGAACATATGAACATATGAATTAGGAGCAGGTGTAGGCCACTCGGCCCCTCAAGGCTGCTCTGCCATTCAGTAAGATCATGACCAATCTGATTGAAACCTCAACTCCACATTACCACCTACCCTCGATAATCTTTCACCCCCTTGCTTATCAAGAATCTAAATATCTCTGCCTTACACGTACTTAAAGACTCTCTTCCACTGCCTTTTGAGGAAGAGAATTCCAAAGGCTCACAACCCTCAGAGAAAAAAAAATCTCCTCATCGCTGTTTTAAATGGGCGGGCCCTCATTTTTAAATAGTGACCCCTAATTCTAGATACACCAAGATACGCACATCTTTCCACATGCAACCTGTCAAGACTGCTCATGATCTTAGGTGTTCAAATAAAATCGCCACTTACCCTTCTAAATTCTAGTGGATATAAGCCGAGCCTGTCCAATATTCCCTCACAAGACAGCTCACCCATTCCAGGTATTAGTCTGGTAAACCTTTTCTGAATTGCTTCCAATGCATTTACATCCTTCCTTAAATAAGGAGACCAGTAATGTACACAGTACTCCAGATGTGGTCTCACCAATGTCCTCTATAGCTGAAGCATAGCATCCCTACTTTTGTATTCAATTACCCTTGCGATAAACGAGAACATTCTATTAGCTTTCCCAATTACTTTCTGAACATGCATAGTAACCTTTTGTGATTCATGCACACGGACACCCAGATCCCTCTGCATTTCACAGCTCTACAATCTCTCACCATTAGATAATATGCTTCTTTTTTGTATAATTCCTGCCAAAATGGACAATTTCCCAATTTCCCACATTATACCCCATTTCCCAGGTCTTCACGCACACACTTAACCTATCTATATTCATTTACAGCCTCCTTATGTCCCCGTCACATGTTACTTTCTTACTCATATTTGCGTCATCAGCAAATTTAGCAACCATGCCTTCGGTCTCTTCATCCAAGTCATTTATATAAACTGTACAAAGTTGAGGTCCCAGCACTGATCCCTGTGGCACACCACTCGTTTCATCTTGCCAACCACAAAATGACCCATTTATGCCTACTGCCTGTTTTCTGTTAGCTAACCAATCTTCTATCCATGCCAACATGTTACCCCCTTCACCATGAGCTTTTATTTTCACAAAACCTTTGATGTGACACCTTATCAATTGCATCCTGGAAATCTGTGTACAGTACATCCACCGGTTCCCCTTTCTCCACAGCACATGGTACCTCTTCAAAGAACTCCAACAAATTGATTAAACATGATTTCCTTTTCATAAAACCATTTTGATTCTGCCTGATTGCGTTGAATTTTTCTAAGTGCCGGCTACACTGTCTTGAATAAAAGCTTCTAACATTTTACCTCAGACAGATGTGATGCTAACTTGCCTGTAGTTTCCTGTTTTCTGTTTCCCTCCCTTTCTTACTAAAGGAGTTACATTCCCAATAAAGGAGTTGCATACAGAGTGAAGTAACTTGGTACAGGTCAAAACGCCTGTCTGTTGAAAAGTTGAGTAATGTAGCTGGACAGTTAGGGATTACTATCCGTCCAAAAGGTAGGAAACCCGAAATCCTAAGACTTTTGGCCAACCATATTTCACTTGAAGCTGAAGACTCAAACAGGGTTAGAATCACTAACAGATAGAGTAATGTTAGCTAAGGTAGAACTAGAACAGAATAGACTAGAATTAGAATTCCAGAGAGAGCGAGAAGGAGCAGAGTGAGCGTCAAGAAAGGGAAAAAATAAGAGTGTTCCAGAATGAGAATGAGGAAAGGGAGTTAAGGCAGCTCAAACAACTAGAGGAAGACCCATACACCCAGTGAAGGCACAGCTAGTGTGGGAGCTGCCCCTAGCTCAGGACAATGTGCTGATCTCTTAAAGTTGTCCCAGTTCATGACAAAGTTCAATGAGGAGGATGTGGCAGAATTTTTCGTCACTTGTGAAAAGCTTGTAAAGCAACCGAAATGTCCGGCAGAGAGCTGGACACTGTTTTTACAAAACAAAATAACAGGAAAATCCCATGAGATTTATTCACTGTTGCCAGATGAAAGTTCATCAGATTATGAGATGACTAAAATTGCTATCCTGGGTGTACATGAAATAGTACCGGAAGTGTACCGTCAAACATTCCAAACCCTCCAAAAGCAGCCTGACTAAACTGACCTCGAGTTTGAAAGAGTTAAGCTGCTTCCCAACATAGGGACATTGGAGCAGGAGCAGGCCATTCAGCCCATCGAGGCTGCTCCACCAATCAAATGACCATGTCTGATCATCCACTTCAATGCCTTTTTCACACATAATCTCCATATCCCAGTTTTGTCTTTTGCAGATAGAAATCTGTCAATCTATACTTTAAACATACTCAACGACTGAGATTCCACATCCGCCTGGGATGCAGAATTCCAAAGATTCAGAAACCTCCGAGTCAAAGTTTCCTCCTCACCTCTGTCCCAAGTGGCTTCCCCCTTATTTTGAAATTGTATCCATTAGTTCTGGACTCCGCAAACAGGGGAACTTTCGTACATGCATCTACGATATCTGTCCCTTTAATTATTTCGTACGTTTCAATGAGATCCCGACACATTCTTTGAAATTCTCGAGAATGCAGGCCCAGTTTCCCCAATCTCTCTTCATAGAACAGTCCCGCCATCCCGGGAACAAGTCTGGTGAACCTTCATTGCACTCCCTCTATGGCAATAATATCCTTCCTTACGTAAAGTGACCCAAAATGCACACAATATTCCAGGTATGGTCTAAGCAAGGTTCTATACAGATGAAGTAAGACTTCACTACTCCTGTACTCAAATCATCTCACGATAATGGCTAACAGACCATTAGCCTTCCTAATTGCTTGCTGCACATGCATGTTAGTTTTCAGTGATTGACTGACACCCGGGTCCGTTTGTACATCTACACTTCCGAATTTGTTTACTATTTAAGAAATACTCTGCACATCTGTTCCTCTTACCAAAGTGGATAACTCATATTTGCCCATATTACATTCCATTTGCCATGTTCTTGCTCAGTCACTATGTCTGTCCAAATCCCCTTGAAGACGCATTGCATCTACCTCACAACATATATTCCCACCTAGTTTTGTCTCATCTGAGAACTTGGAAATACTACATTTGGTCCCCACATCCAAATCATTGACATATTTTGTTCACAGCTGGGGCCCAAGTACTGATCCTTGCGGTACCCAACCAGTCACAGCCTGCCAAAGTGAGAATGACCCGTTTCTTCCTCCTCTCTGTCTTCTGCCTGTTAACCAATCTTTAATCCATGCCAGTATATTACCTCCTATCCCATGTACTTTAATGTTGCTAACCAACCTCCTGTGGGGGACGTTATCAAAAACCTTGTGAAAATCAAAGTATAACACGTCCACCAACTCCCCTTTATCAATTTTGTTAGTAACCATCCTCAATAAAAGTCCAACAGGTTCGTCAATGATGATTTCTCATTCATAAATCCATGTTTACGATGCCCAAACAGATTATTATCCAACTGTCCATTTATCACATCTTCTGGAATAGAGTCCCAGCATTTTCCCAACAACTGGTGGCAATCGGGATCGTGGATGTATTGGTTGGTATCTTTCAATCTTCTATAGATTCTGGAAGAGATCCTGAAGACTGGAATGTAGCAAATCTAACCCCACTATTTAAGAAGGGTGGGAGAGGGAGAATGAGAACTACACACCTGTTAGTTTAACATCAGTAATAGGAAAAATCTGAGAATCTATTGTAAAGGATGTGATAACTGGAACTTAGAACATAATGATAAAATTGGCAGAGTCAAAGGGGATTTATGAAAGGGGTATCATGTGTAACAAATCTGTTGAAGTTTTTTGAGGATATTACTTGCAGCATTACTAAAGGAGAACCAGTGGGTGTGGTGTATTTGGATTTGCAGAAGACTTTTGATAAGATCCCACACAGGAGGTTAGTAAACAAAATTACAGCACATGTGATTGGGGTAATATGCTGGCATGGATTGATTGGTTAACATGCAGAAAAGAGAGAATGGGAATAAACGGGTCATTCTTAGGATGGCAGACTGTTCCGAGTGGGGATACCACAAGGATCAGTACTAGGGCCACAGCTGTTCATAATCTATATAGATGATTTGGATGTGGGGACCAAATGTAATATTTACAAATTTGCTGATGATACAAAACTAAGTGGGAAAGTTAGTTGTGAGGAGGATGTAAGGAGGCTTCAAGCGGATTTGGCTGGCGAAGAGAATGGGCAAGAATATGGCAGCTGGAATATAATATGAATAAGTATCAAGTGATCCACTACGGTAAAACAAAAACAGAAAGACAGTATATTTTTTGACTGGTGAGAAGTTGGGAAGTGTTGATTTCCAAAGGGACGTGGGTCTCCTTGTTCATGAGTCACTAAAGGCCAGTGTGAGGATGCACCAATCAGTTTGGAAGGCAAATGGTATGTTGGCCTCCATCTCAAGGGGTTTTGAGTACAGGAGTAAAGATGTCTGGCTGCAATTGTATACAGCCTTGGTGAGACTGCACCCGGAGTATTGTGTACAGTCTTGGTCTCCTTGTCTCAAGAAGGATATATTTGCCATGCAGGTAGTGAAACTGATGTTCAGCAGACTATCCCTGGGATGGCAGGATTGTCGGATGAGAAGAGATTGAGAAAACTTGGCCTGTATTCTCCCGGTTTTCAAAAAATGAGAAGTGATCTCATACAACATTTTTACAGGGGGTGACGGGGTGGATGCAGATCGGATGTTTCCCCTGGGTGGTGAGTCTTGAACCAGGGGACATAATCTCAGAATAAGGGGTAAGCAATTTAAGACTGAGATGAAGAAGAATTTCTTCACTCAGAGGGAGGTAAATCTTTGGAATTCACCACCACAGAGGCTGTGGAAGATCAACACTGAGCATGTTCAAGACAGAAATCAATGGATTTCAGGAGACAAATGGCATCAAGCGATAGCATGGGAAAGTGACATTGTGGTAGATGATCAGACATGATCTAATTGAATGACGGAGCAGGGTCGATGGGCTGAATGGTCTACTCCTGCTCTTATGTTCCTCCAAATACGTGCTTGCCATCCATCATTAACTCAAACCTCTCCAAGTTTCTGTAGATTTCTTCTCCAATTATTGTTTGTAAAACATGACCCACCACTGATGTTAAACTAACTGGTCTGTATTTGCTAGGATTGTGCTCACAACATCATTAAAATTATGCAGATTTAAGGTAATTGGCAAAGAATCAGAGGTAAAATGAAGAGAATTTTCTTGCACAGTGTGTTGTCAAATTTAGAGCCCCCGGTTATCTGGAAACATACAGGGTAAGATAAATCAGAATAAACGAAGCTTATGACAGTCACAAACGAACACTACTTTAGAAAGCCGAGAGGAGTAAAGAATGTGCAGGGGTGAAGTAAAAAAGGTAATTAGAAAAGCAAAGAGAGGACGTCAAAAAATATTGGCAGGTAGAATCAAGGAAAACCCAAAGATGGTTTATCAGTACATTAGGAATAAAAGGATAACTAAGGAAAAGAGAGGGTATATCAGAGATGTACAAGGTAGTTTATGCGTGGATGCAGAAGATGTGGGCAGGGTCCTTACTGAGTCACTGTCTTCACAAAGGAGAGAGATGATGCAGACATTATAGTTAAAGAGGAGGTCTGTGAAATATTAGATATGATAAGAACAATGAGAGAGGAAGTACTAGAGGGTCTGACATCCTTGAAAGTGGATAAATCGCCAGGACCAGATGAATTGTATCCCAGGCTATTAAAGGAAGCCAGGGAGGAAATAGCAGATGCTCCGAGGATCATCTTCAGATTCTCACTAGATACAGGAGAGGTACCAGACCATTGGAGGTCTGTGAACGTAGTACCAATGTTTAAAAATGGTGCCAAGGATAAGCCAAATAATTATAGGCGTTTCAGTCTGAGCTCAAGGCCTGCGACCCGACCCAAACCGGACAAGACCCGACGACATATGTCGGGTTTGGGACGGATCGGATCGCTCTTCCGGATCCGGCTTTCAGACTCGGGTTGGGTCGGACACACACAGTACTTCATTTGGATCGGCTGTGAGAAAAAGGGAAGTAGAGTAAGTAAGCATCAACATTTTAAAAGCCTGCCTGAGCTGGGAGTCTGGGACGTCAAGGAGGGAAACGTGCATCTGGACTCAACAGACTCTGAGTCTGCGCAGTGAGAAAGTGAGTGTTTCTATGATGTCACCGCGCTCATGCTGCAGCTTCCTTACATTCCATCCAAAAATGCTAAGTACAGGAGTGCAATATGGTCAGGTCAGGCTCGGGCCGGCTCGGACTCGGGTCCGATGTTGTTCTGTTGGGTTCGGTCGGGTTTTATTTCCAGACCCAAGCAGGCCTTTAGTCGGATATCGGTGGGCAAATTATTAGAATCAATTCTCAGAGCTACGATAAACTGTCACTTAGAAAGGCAAAGATTAATCTGGGATAGTCAGCATGGATTTGTTAATGGAAGGTCTTGCCTTACTCACATAATTAGGTTTTGTGAGGAAGTAGCAAGAAAGATTGATAAAGGTAGTGCAGTGGATGTGGTCGACATGGATTTTAGTAAAGTCCCACGTGGCAGACTGTTCAGAAAAGTAAAAGCTTATGAGATACAGGGGAATGTGTCAAGTTGGATCCAAAATTGGATCAATGTCAGGAAACAAAAGGTTATGGTCGACAGATGTTTTTTGTGAATGGAAAGCGGTCTCTAGTGGCGTTCCACAGGTCTCAGTGTAGGGTCCATTGCAATTTGTGATGTATATTAATGATTTGGACTTAAATCCGGGAGGTATGATTGGTAAATTTGCTGATGACACAAAAATTGGTCATGTAGTTAATAGTGAAGAAGATAGCTGTAGACTCCAAAATGATATCAATGGTTTAAATGGTTTGGTTGAGTGGATGGAAAAGTGGCAAATGGAAGTCAATCTGGGGAACTGTGATGTAATGCATTTGGGAAGGGCAAATAAAGCGAGGGAATACACAACAGACAGGAGGATAGTGAAAGGGGTAGAAGAAGTTAGAGACCTTGGAATTTATGTCCACAGGTCCTGGAAGGTGGCAGGACAGGTAGACAGAGTGGTGAAGAAGGCATATGGAATGCTTTCCTTTACTGGCCGATAATTAGAATACAAAAGTAGGGATGTAATGCTGGAATTGTATAAAACAATGGTTAGGCCACAGCTGGAGTATTGTGTACAGTTCTGGTCACCACATTACAGGAAGGACATAATTGCTTTGGAGAGAGTACAGAGAAGATTTTCAAGAATGTTGCCAGTGATGGAACATTGCATCCATGATGAAAGATTGGATAGGCTAAGATTGTTTTCTTTAGAACAGAGGAGACTGAGGGGTGACTTAATTAAGGTGTACAAAATTATGAGGGGCCCAGGTAGAGTAGCCAGGAAGGACATGTTTCCCCCATTGGAGAGGTCAATTACCAGTGGGCACAGTTTCAAAGTGATTGGTAGACGGATCAGAGGGGACATGAGGGAAAACCTTTTCACCCAGAGGGTGGTGGGTGTCTGAAATTCAATGCCAGGAACGGTGATGGAGCCAGAAGCCATCAATTATTTTAAAATTTACCTGGACCTACACCTGAGGTGCTGTAACTGGCAAGGACATGGACCAGCGGCTGGAAGATGGGATAAGATTGGGCGACTAGTTTTTTTCAGCCAGCAGAGACACGATGGGCTGAATAACCTTATTCTGTGCCGTAACTTTTCCATGGATATTTGGGCCTATCGTTCTATGGTTGTGATCTGGATTTGACTGCCTGAAATCATGGTAGAAGCAGATTCAATGATATCTTTCAAAAGGGAATTTAACAAAAACATGACAAGGAAAAAAAACAATAGGAGTCTGGGGAAAGAGGAGGGAGTGGAACTAATTAGACATCTCTTTCAAAGAGACAGCACTGACAGAACGGACCGAATAGCCTCATTCTGTGCTGCATCAATCTCTGATTATATGAACAAGAGACACAGAGAGAGAGGGAGAAAGGGTGAAAGAGGGGAAGGAAAATAGAGACAGAGTGGAAGAGACGTTTGTACCAGTTTTCAGGGGTAGGGATTGTGATTCGTGATCTGCCCGTGCCCGTTCCTGTTGAGGCAGGTGACACACAATCTTCCTGCTGTCTCCTCATTTTCATGAATTCTACGTGGTGCCCAGGGTGACCCGCACTGCTGTCTATCTGCAAGCTTAACAGGGACCTAACTGTGTGTGAGGCTGGCACGTGCTTCAGCCAGGATTCAGCTCTTAAAGCTAGTCTGTCCCTCTTAAAGGGAAGCTGTACTGAATCACAGAAGGCTGCTGCTGCTGACTGTGAATGCTGCAATTGGAGACGAGGTAAATGGAATACAAGGACAGAAAGAGGGCTCTGCTGTTCACAGCTGTGGTGCTGGAGGCCTTAGTCATGGAGGGTGACCGTAGGAGAGAGGCCCTGTTTCTGTGGGGTGGGGCGGAGACCCTTAAGGAACGTCTTCCGAAGGGAATGGGAGCAGGTGGCCGGGGAGGTCAATGCAAGAGGTCTGGCCCCGAGGACATGGCAGCAGTGCCAGAAGAAGTTTAATGACCTCACACTGTTGGTCAATGTCAGTGAAGTCGTCTCCACATGGCATCTCATACACTCAACGCCACCAACCTCTCACACTGCTCAATGTACCCCCCCCCCTCCCGCCCCCCCCCCCCCCCCCCCGCATCACTTCATATCAAAGACGTATAGCAAAGCTGCTGGAATGGCTGATTGGTGTCAGATCAGATCCCTCTGCACAGTACCAGCACATACTTGGTGAACAGGGACAAGAGTCCTGTCCAGGCCTGGAGCACAGGAAGTGACCGGCAGCTCAGCTCATACCATTTCATGGATCCAAACGTCCATGGCATTGGGCCCAGTGGCACTGCAGAGCTGAAAATACCTGCCATAGACAGAAACAGAGGGAAAGAAGCCTTCTTTCAAATGGGAATTGAAGAAATGACTTGAAGGCAGCAATATGGGAATGGACAGGGCAATGGGACTAATTGAGGGTGAGGTTCAAACACATGAATGAAAATATTAAATTTAAGGTGCTGCCAGTCCCGGAGCCAAAGTAGATCAGTGAGCACAGGGGTGATGGGTGATCAGGATTTGATGTGAATTACTTTACAGGCAGCAGGTTCTAGATGGGCTGTGCTTTATCGAGGTTTATAACTGGGAGGGTGATCAGGATATAATTGGAATAGTCAAGAGTGGATTTAACAGTTTTAAAGATTGGTCAAGACAAATGTAGGTCCCTTACCGTCAGAAACAGGGGAATTAATTATGGGGAACAAAGAAATGGCTGACCAACTAAATGCATACTTTGGTTCTGTCTTCACAAATAAGCACACAAATATCATATCAGAAATGTTGGGGAACACAGGGTTTAGTGAGAGAGAGTAACTTAAGGAAATCTGTATTAGTAGAGAAATGGTGTTGGAGAAATTGATGGTATTGAATCGATAAATTCCCAGGGCCTGATAATCTACATCTCAGAGTACTGAAGGAAGCGGTCGCAGAAATAATGGATGTATTGGTGGTCATCTTACAAGATTCTATAGATTCTGGAACATTTCCTACAGATTGGAGGGTAGCTAAAGTAACCCCAGGGAGGTTGAGAGAAAGCAGGGAATTATAGACCAGTCAGCCTGACGTCGGCAGCGGGGAAAGTTCTAGAGTCCATTGTCAACGATGTTAGAGCAGAGCACTTGTAGAAAAGTGGTAGAATCGGACAGAGTCAGCATGGATTTACGAAACGGAAATCATGCTTGGCAAATCTACAAGAATTCTTCGAGGATGTAACCAGTTGAGTTGATGAGGGGGAGCCAGTGGATGTGGTTTATTTGGACTTTCAGAAGGCTTTCGTCAAAGTCCCACATAAGAGATTAGCGTGTAAAATTAAAGCGCATGAGATTGGTGCTAGTGTATTGTGATAGATAGAAAATTGGTTGGCAGACAGGAAACCCGAGAGGAGGAATTAATGGGTCTTTTTGTCCCGAATGGCAGGCAGTGACGAGTTGGGTACCACAGGGATCGGTGCTAGGACCCCAGTTATTCACAATATATATTACTGATATCGATGAGGGAACAAAATGTAATATCTCCAAATTTGCAGATGACACAAAACTGAGTGGGATGGTAAGTTGTGAGGAGGATGAAGAGAGGCTTCAGGACGATTTGGACAATTTGAGTGAGTGGGCTAATGCATGGCAGATACAGTACAATGTGGATAAATGTGAGGTTATCCACTTTGGTAGCAAAAACAGGAAGGCAGATTATTATCTGAATGGCTATAAACTGAGAGAGGGGAATATGCAAGGAGAGCTGGGTGTACTTGTACACCAGTCACTGAAGGTAAGCATGCAGGTGCAAAGGACAGTCAAGAAGGCAAATGGTATGTTGGCCTTCACAGCGAGAGGATTCGAGTACAGGTGCAGGGATGCAATTATACAGGGCTTTGGTGAGGCCACACGTGGAATATTGTGTGCTGCTTTGGTCTCCTTATCTAAGGAAGGATGTTCTTGCTGTAGGTTTACCAGATTGATTCCCTGGATGGCGGGACTGACGTATGAGGAGAGATTGAGTTGGTTTGGATTAGGTTCGCTGTAGTTCAGAAGAATGATGGGGGGATCTCATAGGAACCTATAAAATTCTAACTGGACTTGACAAAACAGATACAGGAAGGATGTCCCCGATGGTGGGGGAGTCCAGAACCAGGGGTCATAGTCTAAGGATATGAAGTAAACCTTTCAGGACTGAGATGCGAAATTCCTACACCCAGAGAGTGATGAGCCTGTGGAATTCGCTACCACAGGAAGCAGTTGAGGCCAAAACATTGCATGTTTTCAAGAAGCAGTTAGATATAGCTCTTCGGATGAAAGGGATCAAAGGATATGGGGGAAAGCGGGAACAAGTCATTGAGTTGGATGATCAGTCATGATCATAATGAATGGCTGGGTAGGCTCGAAGGGCCGAATGGCTTATTCCTGCTCCTATTTTCTATGTGTGTTTCTATGTGTTTCTATCTGTGTTAACAAGGGCACAGATGAGGATTTATGTATCAGATGAGCTGAGGCAGACGGGTGATATTACAGAGCTGGTAGTCGGCAGGGTTTGTTCCTGGAGAGATTAAGGGGTCAAATCTCAGCTCAGGGTTACATAGAACGCAGAGGATGCAAACTGTCTGTTTGAACCTCAGATATTAGCCAGTTAGGGGAACGTGTTCATGGATATGGACAGAATTTCCTATGGAGACTGATGGCACGAGCTCCAATCTTCCCAAAATTTAAATTGAAAGAACATTATTTCAGTGGAACAGTGAAACACTTAGCGGGAAATAGGGACTTAGCAGGGGCAGCAACAGCAGAAAAGATGGTAGAGTAACTTACATGAACTCTAATACAAGTAGCAATGGTTTATAGATCTCATAGCCGGAGATAGAGTTTTGCCAGGGATAACAAATGCAGCAAGGAGGGCAGAGTAAATGACAAGAACATTAATGTTGCTAAACTTAGTTTATAACATTCATAGCTAGATGGAGAGACTTACCAGGGACACCGATAATAGCAAGGATGGGATAGTAAAAGTGTTGCATAATCTTCAATGCGAGAAAAATCCGATAGTCTAATGAGAACCGACCATAATTTGCAGAAAGAGAGTCAAACTCCCAGATGAAACTCCTGCCCATTGTTGTAACATTCCAGTCTATTGTTCTGAGATTCTGATCTATTGTTGTAACATTTCAATCTATTGTTCTCAGATTCTGATCTATCATCTCCCTCTCTCTGGAGCTATTGATCCCTGTTAGTGCCGGGGCTGATGCTCCCGCTAACACTATGGAATAACACATTGAAAGCAGTCCCTTATTAGTAGAAGAGGGAAACCCTCCAGTGACACAATTAGAGTCCATGGAGACTGACATTAATTACAGTCACTAAACAAACAGTTTCAGTTAACCCCTTTCAATCCAACACCTTTTGTACCAGAATAAAGTAGAACATTTACCCAGTAGGGATGGGATGTATAAGGATTGCTGAAGGAAGGAATGGTGGAACTGGGAGAGGCACATGACATAATATTTCACTTCTCCTTGGATATGGGAGTGGTGACAGAGGACTGGAGGATTGTAAATGTTACACCCTGTTTACAAATGGAGAGATGGAGTAGACCCTGTAGTGTCCAGTCCATCTGACGTCAGTGGTGGGGAAATTTCACATCCCAGAACAGAAATATTCGTTGGTTGGTAAAACATAGCATAATAAATTTCAAGCAGCACGGATATGCTAATGACAAATCATGTCTGGAAAACTTCAACAAGAACTTATCCCAAGGTACTTCACAGCAGCATTATGAAACAAAGTATAACACTGAACCACAAATGTAGATATTAGGTTAGGAGACCAAAAGCTTGGTCAAAGAGGTAAGATTTAAAGGAGTGTCTGAAAGGATAAAAGTGAGGGGGAGAGGTAGAGCTGTGTAGGGAGGAAATTCCCGAGCTCTGGACCGAGACAACTGAAGGTGCGGCCAGCGATGGTGGAGTAATTAAAATCAGGAATGCACAAGAGGCCAGAATTAGAGGAGCAGAGATATATCAGAGGGTTGTCGGGCAGGAGGAGGTTACAGAGATAGTGAGGGATGAGGCAATGGAGGGATTTGAAAACGTGTTGAGAATTTTAAAATAAAGACATTGTTTGACTGTGAGCTGATGTAGGTCAGTGATCGGGGAATGGGACTTATTGCAAGTTGACACACAGGCAGCAGAGTTTTAGATGACCTCGAGTTTACAGATAGTAGAATGTGGGAGAATGAGTTTGAATTGTCTAGTCTCCAAGTAATGAAAGCATGAATGAGAGCTTCAGCAGCAGATGAGATGAGACAGGGGTGAAGTTGGGCAATGTTATTGAGGTGGAAATAGGTGGCCATAGTGATGGCACGAATATAAGGTTGGAAGCTCATTTTGTGGTCGAATGCCACAGAGTCACAGAATTGTTACAGCACAGAAGGTGGCCATTCTGTCCATCGTGTCTGCACTGGCTCTCCAAAAGAGCAATTCATCTAGTGTCACGCCCCTGCCTTCTCCCTGTAACTCTGTACAATCTTCCTTTTCAGATAGCTATCCAATTTCCTCCTGAATGCCTCGATTGAATCTGCCTCCACCACACTCTCAGGCAGTGCATTCCAGACCTTAACACTCGCTGTATGAAAATGTTTTCCTCATGTCACTTCTGCTGCTTTTACCAATTACTTTAATTCTTTGTCCTCTCGTTGTCGATCCTTTCAGGTGTGGGAACAGTTTTTCCCTATCAACTGTGTCCAGACACCTCATAATTTTGCAGACGTTTTTCAAATTTCCTCTCAGCCTTCTCTTCTCCAAGGAAAATGTTCCAACTTCTCCAGTCTATCTTCTTAACTGGTATTCTTCATCCCTGGAACCATTCTTGTGAATGTTTTTTCACACTCTCCAATGTCTTCACGTTATCTAATGTGCCCAGAACTATACGCAACGCTGCAGCCGAGGCCGAACTAGTGTCTTATACAAGTTCAAAACAACCTCCTCGCTCTTGTATTCCATGCAACAGGATACTGTAGGCTTTATGAAAAACTCTCTCAACCTGTCCTGCCACCTGCAATGACCGATGCACATATACACCCAGGTCCCTCTGCTCCTGAACCCCCTTTAGAATTGTAACCTTTATTCTATATTTTCCCTCCATGTCCTTCCTACGAAATGAATCACTTCACATTTCTCCACATTGAACTTCACCTGACTGCCCATTCCACCAATTTGTCTATGTCCTTTTTAAGTTTTATAGTATCCTCCTAACAGTTCACAATGTTTCCAAGTTTTGTATCATCTACAAACTTTGAAATTGTGCCCTGTACACCAAGGTCCAGGTCATTAATATATGTCAGGAAGAAAAAGGGTCCTAACACTGATCCCCGGGGACCTCCACCACATATCTTAAATAAAAAAACTTAACGTGCTGGAAATACGCAACAGGTCTGGCACCATCTGAGTTGAGAGAGAGAAACAGAGTTAATGTTTCAGATCTGTGATCTTTCATCAGAACTGGAAAAGGTTAGAAATATCAAGTTTGAAGCAGATAAAGCAGGGATGGGGCAAAATGGAGCAAAAGGGGTGTTGATAGAACAGAGGGTCAGAGAGATTAACTGACCAGGAGGTCATGGGGCAAAGGCAAAGAAAGTGTGCTCATGGTGTGGTGAAAGACAAAGCATGAGTGCAGAGCAGGTGTTAAATGACAGAATAATGAATAGCCCGAGCTAAAAGCACCAACATAAAAATCCCAGTTTTAGTCTGGCACATGGTAAAAAAAAACTGATGAAACAAAATAATAATAAAAATGGACCAGTCATTCTCTGAAATTATTGAACTCAATGTTTACTCCAGAAGTCTGTAGAATGGACAATGAGGTGCTGTTCCTCGAGCTGACATTGATGTTCACTGGAACACCACAGCAGGTCAAACGCAGATTGGGTGACTGCTTTGTGGAACACCTCCGCTCAGTCCAAAAGCATGACCCCGAGCTTCCGCTCGCTTGTCATTTCAACACACTCCATCCCCCACCCCCGCTCTCATGACTACATTTCTGTTCTTGTGTTTACACCCTCCACTCCCGCTTCACTAGCTTAAAACCTATTACATTTCTAACCTAAGCCAGTTCTGATGGACGCTCACAAGCCTGCAACATTAACTCTGTTTCTCTCTCCACAGACACTGCTGAGTATTTCCAGCACTTTCTGATTCTATTTCAGATTTCCAGCATCTGCAGTATTTTGTTTTGATTCCACTACAAACTTTTCTCCAGCCCAAAAAGCATCCATTAATCACTAATCTCTGTTTCCTGTCACTCAACCAGTTTAGTTTCATGTTGCTACTGTCCTTTTCATTTGATTAGCTGTACCTTTGCTCACAAGTCTGTTGTGTGACACTTTATCAAATGCTTTTTGGAATTCCATTTACACCACATCACAGCATTGCCCTCATCAGGCTTCCTTTTTACCTCTTCAAAAAACGCCAGTAAGTTTGTTAAACACCATTTTCCCTTAACAAATCCATGCTGATTTTCCTTAATTAACCCACATTTGTCCATGTGCCTATTAATGTTGTCCCGAATATGACACCAAGGTTGTAAACAGACTGTCTGAATCTCAGACGGTTACCAGGGAGAGGGATGGAATCAATAGCAAGGGAACAGAGTTGGAGTAGGCAGTGAAAACAATGGCTTCAATCTTCCCAATACTTAATTGGAGGATATTTCTGCTCATCCTGTACTGGATATCAGATAAGCAGTTTGATAATTTAACAACAGTGGAGGAGAGGAGAGAGGTGGTGGCGAGTTAAACTTGATGGAGTTCTTTGATGAAACAATGGAGAGGGTTGAGGTGTGATTTAAGTTATATTTATAGACTTTCAAAATGTGTTTGATCAAGTGTCATTCAATAGACAGATTAGGAAAACTGAACTTTATGCAGTTCTTTGATAAATCAATGGAGACGGTTGCTGAGGGAAGGAATGGTGGAAATAGCAGAGGCACTGGTCAGAATCTTTCAATCCTCCTTGGATATGGGAGTCACGACAGAGGACTGGAGGGCTGTCAATGTTACTCCCTGTTACAAAAAGAGACTAGATAAATCCTGTAACTACTGACCAGTCAGTCTAATGTCGGTGGTTGGAAATTACATGAGGCCAGAACCCAGCTCAAAAATATATCTTTCTTGTGAAAATATGGGATTATAAATGACAAAACAGCACGGATAGGTTAATGGAAAATCATGTCTGATAATCTTAATCAAGTTCGTTGATGACATAACTGTGACTGTTGATGAGGACAACATGTTTTGTGTTATGTGTACAGACTTTCAAAAGGCCGGTGATTAAATGACATTTCATAGACTTGTTATGAAAAATGGAACATATGGACTAATGTGACAGTGACAGTGTAGATATGATACTGACTCATGGACAGAAAGCAGAGAGAAGTGGTGAACAGACATTGTTCAGACTGGTGGAGGGGGAGTATGCAGTGCTGTTTCTCAGGAGTCGGTATTAGAACCAGTGCCGTTCCTGGCAGATAGATAGATATATAAATGACACAACCGTATACGGAAAAAAAAACATAATTTCAACTCTTGCAGATGACATGAAACGCATAACTAAAGGTGGGAAAATGCAGACCAGAGAATTATCCAACTTCACAGACGTTGTTCTTTAAAATTTATTCATTCTGGACACTAATCCATCACAAATTTATTTCTCACTCTAATTTATTTGTGTGTGATTCTCGTGTGAGTGTGTGCGTGAATGTGTAGCGTATATTTTTATTATTTTATTTAGATACAGCTTAGATTGTTAAGTATAATAAACTCACCTCTTGTTTAAGCTCAGGAAAACCTCTCCTATTGGCTCTTTCACGATCGCATCAAAGATAAAAGGTAAAATACACACTGAGGTGGTCAGCACGTCCACTGCTAAAAAGGAATAAACTCTGTTGTGGTGAAATAAGATATAAGACAAGAGGGGAGCCTGGGACCCCTCCTCACCTGGCTGTCACAGAAATCTGGAGGTTCGAGTGATCGTAAACCAACAACAAATGAGAAATTGGAAGTAGGGAAAAACAATTGATCCTGAGAAAAAACTTAAAATGTCAATGAAGGTTATATTGTGGCTTTCAATGCTGGAACACTGAAATGCCCACGTTCGAAGACAGAGCATACGAACATATGAAAATATGAATTAGGAGCAGGTGTAGGCCACTCGGCCCCTCAAGGCTGCTCTGCCATTCAGTAAGATCATGACCAATCTGACTGAAACCTCAACTCCACATTACCACCTACCCTGGATAATCTTTCACCCCCTTGCTTGTCAAGAATCTATCTATCTCTGCCTTACACGTAATTAAAGACTCTCTTCCACTGCCTTTTGAGGAAGAGAATTCCCAAGGCTCATGACCCTCAGAGAAAAAAAAAATCTCCTCATCGCTGTTTTAAATGGGCGAGCCCTCATTTTTAAATAGTGACCCCTAATTCTAGATACACCAAGATACACACATCTTTCCACATGCAACCTGTCAAGACTGCTCATGATCTTAGATGTTCAAATCAAGTCGCCACTTACCCTTCTAAATTCCAGTGGATATAAGCCGAGCCTGTCCAATATTCCCTCATAAGACAGCTCACCCATTCCAGGTATTAGTCTGGTAAACCTTTTCTGAATTGCTTCCAATGCATTTACGTCCTTCCTTAAATAAGGAGACCAGTAATGTACACAGTACTCCAGATGTGGTCTCACCAACGCCCTCTGTAGCTGAAGCATAGCATCCCTACTTTTGCATTCAATTACCCTTCCGATAAACGATAACATTCTATTAGCTTTCCTAATTACTTTCTGAACATGCATACTAACCTTTTGTGATTCATGCACACGGACACCCAGATCCCTCTGCATCTCAGAGCTCTGCAATCTCTCACCATTAGATAATATGCTTCTTTTTTTATAATTCCTGCCAAAATGGACAATTTCCCATTTTCCCATATTATACTCCATTTCCCAGGTCTTCACGCACACACTTAACCTATCTACCTTCATTTACAGCCTACTTATGTCCCCTTGCCATGTTACGTTCTTACTCATCTTTGTGTCATCAGCAAATTTAGCAACCATGCCTTCGGTCTCTTCATCCAAGTCATTTATATAAATTGTAAAAAGTTGAGGTCCCAGTACTGATCACTGTGGCACACCACTCGTTACATCTTGCCAACCAGAAAATGACCCGTTTATGCCTACTGCCTGTTTTCTGTTAGCTAACCAATCTTCTATCCATGCCAACATGTTACCCCCTTCAACATGAGCTTTTATTTTCACAAAACCTTTGATGTGGCACCTTATCAATTGCCTCCTGGAAATCTATGTACAGTACATCCACCGGTTCCCCTTTCTCCACAGCACATGGTACCTCTTCGAAGAACTCCAACAAATTGATTAAACATGATTTCCTTTTCATAAAACCATTTTGATTCTGCCTGATTACGTTGAATTTTTCTAAGTGCCGGCTACACTGTCTTTAACAATAGCTTCTAACATTTTACCTCAGACAGATGTGAGGCTAACATGCCTGTAGTTTCCTGTTTTCTGTTTCCCTCCCTTTCTGACTAAAGGAGTTACATTCCCAATAAAGGAGTTGCATACAGAGTTAAGTAACTTGGTACAGGTTAAAACGCCTGTCTGTTGAAAAGATGAGTAATGTAGCTGGACAGTTAGGGATTACTGTTTAGGGATTACTGATTACTGTACATTAGGGGTTCCGAAGAAGGGTCACTGACCCGAAACGTTAACTCTGCTTCTCTTTCCACAGATGCTGCCAGACCTGCTGAGTGAATCCAGCATTTCTTGTTTTTGTTAGGGATTACTATCCGTCCAAAAGGTAGGAAATCCGAAATCCTAAGACTTTTGGCCAACCATATTTCACTTGAAGCTGAAGACTCAAACAGGGTTAGAATCACTAACAGATAGAGTAATGTTAGCTAAGGTAGAACTAGAACAGAATAGACTAGAATTAGAATTCCAGAGAGAGCGAGAAGGAGCAGAGTGAGTGTCAAGAAAGGGAAAAAATAAGAGTGTTCCAGAATGAGAATGAGGAAAGGGAGTTAAGGCGGCTCAAACAACTAGAGGAAGACCCATACACCCAGTGAAGGCACAGCTAGTGTGGGAGCTGCCCCTAGCTCAGGACCATGTGCTGAGCTCTTAAAGTTCTCCCAGTTCATGACAAAGTTAAATGAGGAGGATGTGGCAGAATTTTTCGTCAATTGTGAAAAGCTTGCAAAGCAACCGAAATGGCCGTCAGAGAGCTGGACACTGTTTTTACAAAACAAAATAACAGGAAAATCCCATGAGATTTATTCACTATTGCCAGAGGAAAGTTCATCAGATTATGAGATGACTAAAATTGCTATCCTGGGTGTACATGAAATAGTACTGGAAGTGTACCATCAAACATTCCAAACCCTCAGAAAGCAGCCTGACTAAACTGACCTCGAGTTTGAAAGTGTTAAGCTGCTTCCGAACATAGGGACATTGGAGCAGGAGTAGGCCATTCAGCCCATCGAGGCTGCTCCACCATTCAATATGACCATGGCTGATCATCCACTTCAATGCCTTTTCCACAAATAATCTCCATGTCCCATTTTTGTCATCTGCAGTTAGAAATCTGTCAATCTATACTTTAAATATACACAACGACTGATATTCCACATCCGCCTGGGATGCAGAATTCCAAAGATTCAGAAACCTCTGAGTCAAAGTTTTCTCCTCGTCTCTGTCCTAAATGGCTTCCCCCTTATTTCGAAATTGTATCCATTAGTTCCAGACTCCGCAACCAGGGGAATTTTCGTACATACGTCTACGCTGTCTATCCCTTTAATTATTTCATACGTTTCAATGAGATCCCGACACATTCTTTGAAACTCTCTAGAATACCGGCCCAGTTTCCCCAATCTCTCTTCATAGAACTGTCCCGCCATCCCGGGAACAAGTCTGGTGAACCTTCATTGCACTCCCTCTATGGCAATAATATCCTTCCTAAAGTAAAGTGACCCAAAATGCACATAATATTCCAGGTGTGGTCTAAGCAAGGTTCTATACACATGCTGCAAGACTTCAGTACTCCTGTACTCAAATCATCTCCTGATAATGGCGAACAGACTATTAGCCTTCCTAATTGCTTGCTGCACCTGCATCCTTTTCTGTGATTAACTGACACCCGGGTCCGTTTGTACATCTACACTTTCTAATTTTTCACAATTTAAGAAATACTCTGCACATCTGTTCCTCTTACCAATGTGGATAACTCATATTTGCCCATATTACATTCCATTTGCCATGTTCTTACTCAGTCACTATGTCTGTCCAAATCCCCTTGAAGACGCATTGCATCTACCTCACAACATGCATTCCCACCTAGTTTTGAGTCATCTGCGAACTTGGAAATACTACATTTGGTCCCCACATCCAAATCATTGACATATATTGTTCAGAGCTGGGGCCCAAGTACTGATCCTTGCGGTCCCCAAATAGTCACAGCTGCCAAAGTGAGAATGACCCGTTTCTTCCTATTCTCTGTTTTCTGCCTGTTAACCAATCTTTAATCCATGCCAGTATATTACCTCCTATCCCATGTACTTTAATGTTGCTAACCAACCTCCTGTGGGGGACTGTATCAAAAACCATCTGAAAATCCAAGGAGAACACGTCCACCGACTCCCCTTTATCAATTCTGTTAGTAACATCCCCAATAAAACTCCAACAGGTTCGCCAAACATGATTTCTCATTCATAAATCCATGTTTATGATGCCCAAACAGATTATTATCCAACTGTCCATTTATCACATCCTTTAGAATAAAATCCCAGCATTTTCCCAACGACTGATGTATGAGAGCAGGTCTATAATTCCCTGTTTTCTCTCTCCCTCCCTTCTTAAATAGTGGGGTGACATTTGCTACCTTCCAATCTGCAGGAACCGCTCCAGAATCTATAGAATTTTTGAAGATGATCACCAATGCAGCCACCATCTCCATAGCTATCTCTTCCCACACCCTGGGATGCAGAATATCAGATCCTGGCGCCTTATCAAACTTCAGCCCCATTAATTTCTCCAATACAACATTCTTACTAATATTAATTTCCTTCATGTCCTCAATCTCACTAATCCCTTGGATCTCTAATTCTGGAAATGTCCTTGTATCTTCCTCAATGAGGGCAGACACAAAGTAATCATTTAGTTTTACTGCCATTTCTCTATTCACCATTGTACATTCCCCTGACACTGCCTGTATTGGACCCACATTTGTCTTCGCCAAATGTTTCATTTTTAGGTAGCTAAAGAATATTTAAAGTCAGTTTTTGTGTTTACTTTTGACCAGTGGATAGAAACACTCAAATTACAGCCCACATATCGAAACCTCAGAGTGGTGATCCATCTCAAGGTGTTCACAAACTCGCTCCCCCTCCCATTAAAACCCACAAAGAGGAACAAAGGGTTCAAAGAGCTAGACAAGTTGCAATTCTGGTGATGAATTTTCCCTTGCACACAAGGCCGTAACCCCAAAGGGAAACACTTCCCTGGTCATCACAAAGACCCGAGAATAAAAGGTCGGGGGGAGCTATAGAAACCCGAACAGCCAAGGGCAAGGAGGAAAAGCTGGACACACGGGGGCCCATCCTCAGGTCAAATAGGATGGTACTGAGAGCAGGAGAAACGGCCGAAGACCTGTGTGTTTCCAGTGTAATAAGGTAGGTCGCCATCGAGCTGAATGATGCAAGTGACGGGGAAAACCTGGAGGATTAATCAGGGTCCACCAGATCATAGCAGGAAAAAGGGCCCTGATGGAAATCACAACAGATCAGGCTGTGCCTCCAACTGCGGCAGTCAGACCCAGTAAGTCAGACCCAGACCCAGTCAGACCGACCACAGAGAGGGGGCGGGGGGGGGGGAAATAAACAAAATCCTTGAGAGCTACCAGGAATTTGTATCCGAAGGAAAAGTGAAACCATACCCCTTGAGTGAGGGAAGTAAACCAATAGTCATACTCATGGATGCAGGGGCCAGCCAATCCCTTCTGCTGGGACAAAGGAAGTGCAGTGAATGCGAGAGCGTTAGTGAATGGTATCGGAAGACAGTATATGTCCATACCCTTATATCCGGTGCACTTAGAGTTTGACCCAGTTTCATGACTCTTTACCATGCGGATTGTCCCTAGTTTACTGATTGATGGGTCCAACTGCTCCTGGGTAATGATCTGACAGGGGAAAAGGTGGCAGCTTCCCCAGTAGTTCTAGAGAGACCAAAAGAGGTCCGGCAGACAGGGTAGTTACAGCAGAAATCCCTGATTGTGTGGTGACTCGGTCCATGGCCAAACAATCCCCTGAACTGACACTGCAGACGGCTGACCCTACTGTCTGGTTGTCTGAAACCTTCGTTGGGAAGTTAGAGGACCCAAAGGATGTGTTAAACAGTTCTTCCTTTTTTGTGGCTCCACAACCCGACCCAGTGTTAAAAAATAGCACAGACTTTCCAAACCAAAACTGAAGCAGAGGGAGTTGCAGACTGTTACTATTTAAAGAATGAGGAGCTAATGAGGAAGTGGAGACCTCCTCACAGAACAGCGGATGAAGAGTGGACAGATGTTCACCAGATAGTGGTGCCGCTGAAGTCCCTTAAAGAAATATTAACAATGGCCCACGAACTTCTAATGGATGGACATGTCAGTATATGAAAAATCGAAGACCGCAGAAGACAGCATTTTGACTGGCCACAATTCTACAAAGATGTGGTGGAGTTCTGTAAAATTGGTCTCACGTGCCAGGTTGTGAGAACCCTTCAGCAGAATGCTGGTATATTGTGTGGGACCCCTGCTGAAAATATAACGGGACGACCAGTATCTTCTCACCATTATGGATGTGGTGACCCGATTCCCAGAGGCCATTCGCCCGAAGAACTATCTCTGCCATGGAAGTGGTGAAGGGGCTAACTCAATTCTTTACACTATATTGGCTTCCTGCTGAGATCCAGTCGGATCAGGGCACACATTTTATGTCCAGTATTTTTGAAAAGGTCATGGGTAATCTGGAGCACCGCAGCCTCACAGCTCCAGCGCCCCGGGTTCGATTCTGTGTACTGCCTGTGCGAAGTTTGCGAGTTCTCCCTGTGACCGCGTGAGTTTTCACCAGGTGCTCCGGTATCCTCCCAAAGCCAAAGACTTGCAGGTTGATAGGGCCCTAGTATAGGTTGGTGGTAGGGGAGTTGAGGGATGGTGGGGATGTGGTAGGAATATGGGATTAATGTAGGATTAGTATAAATGAGTGGTTGATGGTTGGCACAGACTCGGTGGGCTGAGGGGCCTATTTCAGTGCTGCATCTCTAAATAAATAAAATAAGTAATTAAATAAAGTCCTCAGCCTACTATCCACAGTCACAATGGGCTTTGGAGCAGTACCACCAGACCCGAAAGACAATGATCAGGACATACTGCAATGAGCAACCCCATGACTGGGACAAAGGGATGGGATTTCTCCTGCTGGTTACCGAGACTTATCTAATGATTCCACTGGCTTTAGTCTCTTTGAATTAGTTTATGGACACGAGATGAGTGGTCCTCTTAAATTAATCAAGAAGACGTTTTTGGGACACAGGGATGAGTCTTCCATGTTAGACCACATTTCCGTGCTCTGGGAGCGACTCACGAGAGGCTGTGCAATGGCTCAGTAACAGCAAAAGATCTCACAGGCAGCTATGAAAAGGTAAGCAGACAGAAATGCCAAGGCTAGAACATGTCATCCCAGAAACCATGTATTGTTAATACTCCCAATGCACGGCGAACCCCTTAAAGTCCAGTTCAGTGGTCCATATCGAGTGGCAAAAGGAATAGTCAGGTAAATTATTTAATTGACATCCCAGACCAAAGGAATTAAAGTAAATGCTGTGGAGGGGACAGACAAGTACAGATCTGTCAGACAGTCAGGAAGGGAGGATTGAAAAGGACAGTGAGGACAGGTTAGAGGATGGCCAGGAGAATTCCCAACTGGAACCCCCCCACTCTACGATTTGCCAACCCTGAAATGTTAGATAAATTGGACCACACACTCTCCTCATTAAATGCAGGTCAAAGAGGCAACCTAAAAAGGCTGCTCACAGCATTTACAGAAACGTGCAAGGACAAGGAAAGGTCCCAAAAAGGCATGTCAATGGTGAGGGAGATGCCTCACCTAGTCGAAGTGCAGCTGGCGAGTGCAGTGATAGCTGGACAGACACCTGCGTGCAGTAATGTCGCAAAAGACATAGGGTAGATAAAAGAAAGTTCCTTCCCATAGTTAAGTAAAAAGTGAAGGGAAAATACCCTCAAGTAAACAGCACTTGTGTACCTCACCAGAAAGCTAAAAGTAAGGTCAGTGTGGATCTACCCTCTGAAGAACCCAATGATCAGATCCCAAACACAAAGCTAATCAAACCCAACAATTTCAAAGCCGAACTCAGCTAGAACAAAGGCCCAGAGGAAACCTCAGACCCCTCACAGGGGCAAAAAAAACAATTTATTACACACTGTCGGTTTTGGGAGAAAGATTATCAAGGTGCATAGTACCTGAGTAGTTAAAACTTCATTAGAGGAGAGAAAAGGAAAACAAGCAATTGGTGATGCATTGTCCAAGGTCGAAACCGACACAAAACCATCCCAGACAAAATGCCACAAATATTTAAATCAGTACAGCTGTAACAGACAATGTCAGCTGCAGTAATTCTAAGATTAATGTGTGAATTTGAGAAGTGATTATTGAGAATGCATGTGTATTTCTTCCGTTTTCTTCCCACAATTCTGCAATGAAATGTTCCTATTATCACATTTCTTTCCATGTGCTATGCCGGTGTCACGATAGCACAATATGCCAAATGAGGAATTTTAATTCATCGATTGGAAACTTACACTAAATTTTTGATAGAAAACATCCTACCGTTAACCTTGAAAAAGCTGGCAGCCAAGATGGCCACCGCAATTGGCATCTGGAACACCTTTTCACATTCCAAGGCCTACGACAGGAGACACATGTCTGATGAGCCTGGACCTATATCATTGGCTTGCTCCAGTGATTGAATGACCTAAGATTACATTCATTAACACGGCATACAAGGCTACTCTGACACATTGAATTTCAAAGTGCAAACTCCTCCAAGTATATATACTGGCATCCTGAACCCTGGGGAGATAGAGGTTTCTAACTTTGAATCACATTAGAAGGGTCCAGAGAATGCACTGAGGCAGTCATGAGACCTTCTGCCCAACTCTGTGAAAGCTGGGAGTTTCCCCTGGACAAAAACAGACAAGCCAGTGATTCAAACTGTGCAGAAGCAGAAGGGCTGTGACCACCACCCCCCCCCCCCCCCCCCCACTCCCCCCACCTCTCTCTCTCCGTCTCTCTCTCCTCCTAACATCACAAGTTTGAAAATCACATGCGACTGTGGGCCCCTCATGCCTACGGATTGCTACAGACAGAGTAACCAGGGGAAGAAAGCCACCTACAAGTCTGCCTGAAAGAAAACCCTGAGCAATGTGGACCAGCCACAAACCTCACTTCGACAAGCAAAAGACGTCAAGAATATAACTTCAGCTGGAAGACCACGGAATCGCCCAACATCACAGAATGAGTTTTTTTTTAAAATTTATTCTGGACTCAAATCCAACCACAAATTTACTTCTCACTCTGTAATCTATTTGTGTGTGTGTGTGTGATTCTCGTGTGAGTGTGTACGTAACTGTGTGTTGTGTTTTTTTTAATGATTTTATTTAGATCGGGTTTATATTGTTAAGTATAATAAACTCACCTCTTTCATGTTTAAACTCAAGAGAACCTGTCCAATCAGTTCCTTCACCATCACACCAAAGGTAAAATGTAAAACACTCAATGAGACGTTACTATTGCACTGTTTATAAAGGACAAACACTGTTGCAGTCAAATAAAGAAGACCCACTCTGACCCCTCCTCACCTGGCCATAACAATTGGCTGGGCTGGGGATGGAGCGAATATGGGGATGAACTCAGCTCAGCATTAAATAGATACCAGAGGTTGTAAACTTCCTGGTTCAGCCTGAGACAATGGCCAGCGAGGGGGATGCAGATCATGGACAGGGAATGGTGCTTGTGACAGAAACTGAAGACAATGGTTTCAGTCTTCTCACGATTTAAATGACAAGAACACTAAATCAGTGAAACATGGTTTATGAATCTAATAGTTGGATACAGAGACTTACCAGGGACACCAATAGTAGCGAGGATGGGATAGTAAATAAATTGAATCATCTTCAGAGCATAAGCGATCCGCAATTCTAATGTTATCCAGTAATAATCCGCAGTAAGATAGTCAAACCAATAGGATAAACTCCTGTCACTTGTTGTAACATTCCAATCTATTGTTCTCAGATTCTGACCCATTGTTGTAACATTCCAATCTATTGTTCTCAGATTCTGACCCATTGTTGTAACATTCCAATCTATTGTTCTCAGATTCTGACCCATTGTTGTAACATTCCAATCTATTGTTCTCAGATTCTGACCCATTGTTGTAACATTCCAATCTATTGTTCTCAGATTCTGACCCATTGCTGTAACATTCCAATCTATTGTTCTCCTATTCGGACCCATTGTTGTAACATTCCAATCTATTGTTCAGATTCTGATCTCTCTTCACCATCTCTCTGCAGCCACGGATCCCTTTGAGTGCCGGAGCGGATGCTCCCACTGACACTTTCAGAAAACACATTGAAAGGAGTCCTGTATTAATAGAAGAGGGAAACCCTCCAGTGACACCATTAGGGTCCATGGAGACCGGCATTAATTACAGTCACTGAACAAACTGGTTCAGTTAACCCCTTTCAATCCAACACTTTTTGTAGTACAATAAAGTAGAACATTTAGCCAGTCTGGATGGGAATTATGAGAGTTACTGAGGGAAGAAATGGTGGAAATGACAGAGGCACTGGAAAAAATCTTTCAGTCCTCCTTGGATATGGGAGTGATGCCAGAGGTCTGGAGGATTGCCAATGTTACACCCTGTTTAAAAAGGAGAGGTTGGGTAAACCCTGTAAGCATCAGTCTAATGCTGGTTGTTGGAAACTTCTAGAGGTCATAACCCAGCACAAAAATATATCTTGCTTGTAATACAACTTTTAATACATGACAAGCAGCACGGAAAGGTTAATGAAATATCATTCCTGATAATCTTCATCAAGTTCGTTGAGGACGTAACTGTGAGTGTTTCACGTAATATAATCATAGAAAGTTTAAGATACTGAAAGAGGCCACTTGGCCCATTGTGTCTGCAGCGGCCGAAAAATGATCCACCAACTCTAATCCCACCTTCCAGCATTTGATCCACAGCCCTGCAGATAATGACAGTTGAGGTGAACATCCAGTTTCCTTTTCACTGAGTGGAGGGATTCTGCTTAAACTATCCTTTCAGGCAGTAAGTTCTAGACCCTCACTGTAAACAGGGGATGCAGTACTGAACCCTGTGGAACGCCACTGTAAACAGTCCTCCGGTCAGTAAAATGCCTGTCAACAACTACCCTTTAATAAAAACAAGAAATGCTGGAAATACTCAGCAGGTCTGGCAGCATCTGTGGAGAGAGTAGCAGAGTTAACGTGACAGGTCCGTGACCCTACATCGCTGATCTGAAAACTTAACTCTGCTTCTCCCTCTACAGATGTTGCCAGACCTGCTGAGTATTTCCAGCATTTATTGTTCTTACTTCAGATTTCCAGCTTCCGCAGTATTTTGCTTTTATTATAACAATGACCCTTTGTTTCCTGCCACTGAGCCAATTTTGTATTTTTGGGTGGACAGGTTTCTCCTCAACTCCCAGTTAATCCTTCTACCGAGCACTTTAAGTCACTGCCCCCTAGTCACTGATCTCTCTGCTAAGGCGAATAGACTCTTCACTTCCACTCTATCCAAGCCCCTCAAAAATATGTCCATTTCAATCAGATCTGCCTTCAGCCTTCTCTGTTCCAAGTAGAACAATCCCAGCCTATCTAATCTTGCTTCGTAGCTGCATTTTTCCAGTCCTGGCAAACATCCTTGTAAATCTCCTCTGTACCCTCTCTAGTGCAATTCCATCCTTTGTGTAATCAGGTGACCAGAACTGCACACAGTACTCAGGTTGTGACCTAACCAATGATTTATACAGTTCCAGCATAACCTCCCTGCTCTTGTATTCTATACCTCAGCTAATAAAGGAAAGGATTCCATATGCCTTCTTAACCACCTATCGACCTGACCTGCTACCTTCAGGACATCAGTGGACATTGACTCCAAGGTCCCTCACATCCTCTACGCTTCTCAGCATTTTCCTATTAATTGTCTATCCCTTTGCCTTGTTTGACCTCCTCAATTACACATTTCATACTTAACCGGTTGAATTCCATTTGACACTTTTCTGCCATCAATATCTTCCTGCAGCATACAGCTATCCTCCTCGCTATCTACCACATGGCAAATTTGTGTGCCATCTACACACATCTTGATCATGCCCCTACATTTACGTTCCAATCGTTAATATATGCTCCAAAAAGCAGGTGATCCAGAAATGAGCCCTGTGGAAAGCCACTTGAAACAGACCTCAAGTCAGTAAAACACCCATCAAGGAGATCCTAGTATTCTCTGGGAAGATAGGGAGGAGATTGCAGAGCCTTTGTCCTTGATCTTTATGTCGTCATTGTCGACAGGAATAATGCCGCAAGACTGGAGGATAGCAAATGTTGTCCCCTTGTTCAAGAAGGGTAGTAGAGACAGCCCTGGTAATTATAGACCTGTGAGCCTTACTTCGGTTGTGGGTAAAATGTTGGAAAAGATTACAAGAGACAGGATTTATAATCATCTTGAAAAGAATAAGTTCATTAGCGATAGTCAGCACGGTTTTGTGAAGGGTAGGTCGTGCCTCACAAACCTTATTGAGTTTTTCGAGAAGGTGACCAAACAGGTGGATGAGGGTAAAGCAGTGGATGTGGTGTATATGGATTTCAGTAAGGCGTTTGATAAGGTTCCCCACGGTAGGCTATTGCAGAAAACACGGAAGTATGGGGTTGAAGGTGATTTAGAGCTTTGGATCAGAAATTGGCTAGCTGAAAGAAGACAGAGGGTGGTGGTTGATGGCAAATGTTCATCCTGGAGTTTAGTTACTAGTGGTCTAGCGAAAGGATCTGTTTTGGGGCCACTGCTGTTTGTCATTTTTATAAATGACCTGGAACAGGGTGTAGAAGGGTTAGTTAGTAAATTTGCGGATGACATTAAGGTCGGTGGAGTTGTGGATAGTGCCGAAGGATGTTTTAGGGTACAGAGGGACATAGATAGGCTGCAGAGCTTGGCTGAGAGATTGCAAATGGAGTTTAATGCGGAAAAGTGTGAGGTGATTCACTTCGGAAGGAGTAACAAGAAAGCAGAGCACTGGGCTAATGGGAAGATTCTTGGTAGTGAAGATGCACAGAGAGAGCTTGGTGTCCAGGTACATAAATCCCTGAAGGTTGCTACCCAGGTTAATGGAGCTGTTAAGAAGGCATATGGTGTATTAGCTTTTATTAGTAGGGGGATCGAGTTTCGGAGCCACGAGGTCATGCTGCAGCTGTACAAAACTCTGGTGAGACCGCACCTGGAGTATTGCGTGCAGTTCTGGTCACCGCATTATAGGAAGGATGTGGAAGCTTTGGAAAGGGTGCAGAGGAGATTTACTAGGATGTTGCCTGGTATGGAGGGAAGGTCTTATGAGGAAAGGCCGAGGGACTTGAGGTTGTTTTCGTTGGAGAGAAGAAGGAGGAGAGGTGACTTAATAGAGACAAATAAGATAATCAGAGGTTTCGATAGGGTGGATAGTGAGAGTCTTTTTCCTGGGATGGTGATGGCAAACACGAGGGGACATAGCTTTAAGTTGAGGGGTGATAGATATAGGACAGATGTTAGAGGTAGTTTCTTTACTCAGAGAGTAGTAGGGGCGTGGAACGCCCTGCCTGCAACAGTAGTAGACTCGCCAACTTTAAGGGCATTTAAGTGGTCATTGGATAGATATATGGATGAAAATGGAATAATGTAGGTCAGATGGTTTCACAGGTCGGCGCAACATCGAGGGCCGAAGGGCCTGTACTGCGCTGTAATGTTCTAATTCTAAATCAACAATCACCCTTTGTTTCCTGTCACTGAGCCAATTTTGTATCCAGCTTGCTGCGTTTCCCTGGATTCCATGCGATTTAATTTTTTAACTAGTACGCCACATGGGACCTTGTCAAAAGCCTTGCAAAAATCCACGGAGACCATATCATCTGCACTACCCTCATCTATCATCCTTGCTACTTCGTCGACAAATTCAATCAAGTTGGTCAAACAATATCTTCCCTTATCAAATCCATGCTGACTGTCCTTGATTGACCTGAGCCTTTCTAAGTGACAGTTTATCCTGTCTCTGAGAATAGATTACAATCATTTTCCCACTACTGAGGTAACACTGACTGGCCTGCAATTGTTTGGTATATCTCTTGCTCCATTTTAAAGAGGTACAATGTTAACAGTTCACCAAACCTCTGGCACTACACCTGTATCCAGTGAGGATTGGAAAATGATGGTCAGAACCTCTGCTATTTCCTCTCTCACTTCATTTGACAGCCTGGGGTACATTTCATCAGGCCCTGGTGATTTATCAACTTTCAAGGATGCTAATCCCATTAATACTTCCTCTCTCCCTATGTATATCACATCCAATAATTCACACTCCTCCTCCTTAACCACAATACCTGCATCGCCCCCCACCCCCACTTTTGTTAAGACAGATACAAAGTACTTATTAAGAACCTTGACAACATCTTGCGCCCCTACTCATGTATATCCTCTTCTGTATATAGATTTTCAGTAGGCCTGTGATCAAATGACATTTCATAGACTTGTCATGACATGGATTAATGTGACAGTGATAGTGTGGATATGACACTGACTCAGGGACAGAAAGCAGAGAGAAGTGGTGAACAGTGATTGTTCAGACTGGAGGTGGAGGGGAGTATACAGTACTGTTTCTCAGGGTTCGATTCACTCCGCGTGATATCAAGAAACTACTGAAGGCACGGGATACTGCAAAGGCTATGAGCCGTCACAATATTCCGGAATAGTACTGAATACCTGTGCTCCAGAACTTCCATTCCCCCATCAAGCTGTTCCAGTACAGTTCCAACATTGGCCTCCATCCTGCAATGTGGAAAATTGCCCAGGTATGTCCTGTACACAAAAAGCAGGACAAGTCCAACCCGGCCAATTACCGCCCCATCAGCCTATTCTCAATCATCAGTAAAGTGATGGAAGGTGTCATCGACACTGCCATCAAGCGGCACTTGCTTAGCAATAACCTGCTCAGTGACGCTCAGTTTGGGTTCCGCCATGGTCACATAGCTCTTGACCTCATTACTGCCTTGGTTCAAATATGGACAAAGGAGCTGAACTCAATAGGTGAGGTATGAGTGACTGCCCTGACATCAAGGCAGCATTTGACTGAGTATGGCATCAAGGAGCCCGAGCAAAAATGGAGTCAGTGGGAATCGGCGGGGCGGGGCGGTGGGGACTTTCTGCTGGTTAGAGTCATACCTAGCGCAAAGGAAGATGGTTGTGGTTTTTGCAGGTCAATCAGATCAGCTCCAATACATCACCACAAGAGTTCCTCGGGGTAGTGTCTTAGGCCTAACTATCGTCAGATGCTTCATCAGTTACATTCTTTCAATCATAAGGTCAGAAGTGGGGATGTTCGCTGATGATTGCACAATTTTCATGACCAATCGTGACTCCAAAGTACTGAAGCAGTCCGTGCAGAAATGCAGCAAGACTTGGACAATATCATGGCTTGGGCTGATAATTGACAAGTATAATTCGCACTGCACTAGTGCCAGGCAATGACCATCTCCGACAAGAGATAATCTAATCATCTCCGTTGACATTCAATGACATTACCATTACTGAATCCCCCACTATCAACATCCCAGGGGCTACTATTGACCAGAAACTGAACAGGAATAGCCATATAAATACCATGGCTAAAAGAGCAGGTCATATGCGAGGAATCCTGAGGCGAGTAACTCACCTCCTGACTCCCCAAAGCCAGTCCACCATCTACAGGGCACAAGTCAGGAGTGTGATGGAATTCTGTCTGCTTGTCTGGATGGCTGCAGCTCCAACAACACTCAAGAAGCTCGGCATTATGATTGGCACCCCATCCACAACATTCACTCCCTCCACCACCGACGCACAGTGGCAGCAGTGTGTACCATCTGTAAGATGCACTGCAGCAACACACCAAGGCTCCTTAGACAGCACCTTCAAAACACACAACCTCTACCACATAGAAGGGCAAGGGCAGCAGATGTATGGAAACACCACCACCTGCAAGTTCCCCTCCAAGCCACACACCATGCTGATTTGAAACTATCTTGCAGTTCCTTCACTGTCGCTGGGTCAACATACTGGAACTTCCTTCCTAACAGCACTGTGGGTGTACATACCCCACGTGGATTGCAGTGGTTCAAGAAGGCAGCTCACCACCACCTTCTCAAGGGTAATTAGGGATGGACAACAAATGCTGGCTTATCCAGCGATGTCCACATCCCATGAATGAATTAAAAAAATGATGCCAGAGAACTGGAGGGCTGTAAATGTTACACCCTGTTTAAAAAAGGGGAGGTTGGATAAGTTCTGTAACTATCAGTCTAATGTTGATTCTTGGAAAATTCTGGAGGCCGTAACCCAGCACAAAAATATTTCTTGCTTGTAAAATCATGTCTTAATAAACGGCAAGCAGCAGGGATAGCTTCATGGAAAATCATTTCTGATAGTCTTGATAGTTTGTTGACAGAATTGTGAGTGTTAACGAGGATAGCGTGATTCGTGTTATAGAATCATAGAATCGTTGAAAATTTAAGGCACAGAAAGAGGCCACTTGGCCCATCGTGGCTGTGCCAGCCGAAAAGTTATCCACCTATTCTTATCCCACCTTCCAGCATTTAATCCATAGCCCTGCAGATTATGACACTTGAGGTACACATTCAGACTCTTGTTGAATCAGTAGAGGGCTTCTGCCTCAACCATCCTTTCAGGAACTGAGTTCCAGACCCTCACTAAAAGCAAGGGACCAAGTACCAAGCCCTGTGGAAAACCACGGGAAAGTCCTCCAGTCAATACCCGTCATCAATTACCCTTTGTTTCCTGTCACTGAGACAATTTTGTATTTCTGTGTGAACATGTTTTTCCTCAACTCCCTTCTGAAAGTTCTACCAATCATTTTAAATATATGTCCCCTAGTCACTGACCTTTCTGCTAAGGTGAATAGAGCCTTCACCTCCACTCTATCCAGGCTCCACAAAATTTTGTTCAGTTCAATCAGATCTCCCCTCAGCCTTCTCTGTTCCAAGGAGAACAACCCCAGCCTATCCAATCTTTCCTCATAGCTGCATTTTTCCAGTCCGAGCAACATCCTCATAAATCTCCTGTGTACCCTCTCTCGTGCAGTTACTTCCTTTCTGTAATGTGGTTACCAGAACTGCACAAAGTATTCAAGATGTGGCCTAACCAATGTTTTATACAGTTCCAGCATAACCTCCCAGCTCTTACATTCTATACCTCAGCTAAAAAGGGAAATGATTCCATATGCATTCTTAACTGCCTTATTGACCAATCCTGCTATCTTCAGGGATATGTGGGCATTCACTCCAAAGTTCCTTACTTGCTCTACACTTCTCAGTATTGTCCTAGTAATCGTGTATTCCTTTGCTTGTTTGAGCTCCTCACACTTATCCGGGTCGAATCCCATTTTACTGCCCATCTGACCAGACCGTCAATATCTTCCTGCAGCCTTCTCGCTATCGACCACATGGCCAATCTTTGTGTCGTCTGCAAAAGTCTTGATCATACCCCCTACATTTACGTCTAAATCTTTAATATAGACCACAGAAAGCAGGTGACCCATTACTGAGCCCTGTGGAATGACACTGGAAACAGTCCTCCAGTCGCAAAAATACTTGTCAATAATTACCTTTTGTTTCCTGCCACTGAGCCAATTTTGTATCCGACTTGCTGCATTTCTCTGGATGCCATTGGATTTTATTTTTTGAACCAGTCTCTCATGTGGGACCTTGTCAGAAGCCTTGCTCAAATCCATGTAGACCACATCAACTGCACTACCCTTATCTATATTCCTTGTAACATCTTCAAAAAATTCGATCAATTTGGTCAAACAAGAGCGTCCCTTAACAAATCCATGCTGACTATCTTTGATAAACCTGAGCCTCTCTAAGTGACAGTTTATCCCGTCTCTCAGAATGGATTCCAATAATTTGCCCACTACTGAGGTTAGACTGACTGGCGTGTAATTATTCAGACTATCCTTCGCTCCCTTTTTAAACAGAGGTACAATGTTAGCAATTCTCCAATACTCCAGCACCACCACTGTATCTAGTGAGGATTGGAAAATGATGGTGGGCAGACCCTCTGCTATTTCTTCTCTTGCTTCTTCGAACAGCCTGGGGTACATTTCATCCGGCTGTGGTTATTTTTCAACTTTCAAGGATGCTAATCCCATTAATACTTCCTCTCTCCCTATGTTTATCACATCCAATAATTCACACTCCTCCTCCTTAACGACAATATCTAAATCCCCCCTCTTTTCTGAAGACATACGCAAAGTGTTCAATAAAGAACCATACCAATATCTTCCACCCTTATACAAAGGTTACCTTTCTGATCTATTATGGGTCCTACTCTCCCCTCAGTTAGTTATCTTCTTGCTCGTAATGTGTTGAGAAAACATCTTTGGGTTCACCTTGATATTGCTTGCCAATATTATTTCATTCCCTCTCTTTCCTTTCCTAATTTCCTTTTTGATTTGACCCCTCCATTTTCTAAACTCCTCTCAACTTTCTGTAGTATTGAGTTCTCAATGTCGGATATATGCTTCCCTTTTCTGTCTTATCCGACCCTGTCGGCACCTTGACATCCATGGGACTCGAGATTTGGCCGACTCACCCTTTTTCTTTGTGGGAACATGCTTATCCTGAACCTCTTGAATCTCCCCTTTGAATGCCTCCCACTGCTCTGAGACTGAATTACCTTCAAGCAGCTGTTTCCAGTCCACTTTCGCTCCACAGTTTAGTAATATCAACCTTGCCCCATTGAGAACTCTAACTGCTGATATATCTCTTGTCCTGGTCCATAATTATGTTAAAACTAACTGAATTATGATCATTCCCACCAAAATGCTCTCCCACTGCTACTCCTTCCAGCTGCCCATCTTCATTTCCTAAAACAATGTCTAAAATGGCACCCTCTCTTGTTGGACTTGTTACATCCTGGTCAAAAACGTTCTCCTGAATGCACCTCAAGATTTCTGCTCCCTCAATTCTTTTCATACTAAAATTATCCCACTTAATATTGGGGTAATTAAAATCTCCTACTATTACTGCCCTATTGTTCTTGCACTTCTCAGAGAGGTGCCTACATATCTGCTCTTCTATCTCCCCCTGACTATTTGGCTGTCGAGATAACACTCCCAGCAGTGTGATTGTCCCTTTTTGGTTCCTCAGCTCAATCCATATGGTCTTACTTGATGAACCTTCCAACATATCATCCCTCCTCACAGCTGCAATAGATACCTTGACCAAACTTGTCACTCCCCCTCCTTTCTTATCACCTTCCCCATCGCGTCTGAAAACCCGGTAACCAGGAACGTTGAGCTGCCATTCCTGTCCATCCTTAACCAATGTTTCTGTAATAGCTATGATATCATACTACCACGTGTCTATCTGTGCCCTCAGCTCATCTGCTTTATTTGCTATACCCCTTGCATTGAAATAGATACCCTTGAGCACTGCTAAGCTCTTCATCTTTATTTTATAACCTTTGTTTCCTCTGTCTTCCAGACTCATCCATTAATTTTCCGCCTTCCATTTTCATTTCTGATTTTGTCCCAGCTGAGTCTACCCTCAGGTCCCCATCCCCCTACCAAACTATTTTAAACCCTCCCCAACAGTACTAGCAAAACGTTCCACAAGGAACCCAGTCCCGACTCTGTTCAGGTGCAAATCTTCCGGCCTATACAGGACCCATCTCGCCCAGAGCTGGTCCCAGTGTCCCAGGAATATGAAGCCCTCCTTTCTGCATCATATTTCCAGCCAAACATCCATCTGTCTTATCTTTCTATTTCTGTGCTCAGTTGTGCGTGGCATTGGGAGTAATCCGGAGATTGCTACTTTTGACATCCTGCTTGTCAATTTCTTCCTTTGCTCCCAAATCCTGACCACAGAACAACATTCCTCT
>NW_027140773.1:0-25000 GCF_036365525.1 Heterodontus francisci | reverse complement strand
ACCTGCCCATTTACCTCCTCTCTCCTCACTATCCCAGGCCCCAAACACTCCTTTCAGGTGAAGCAGCGATTTACTTATACTTCTTTCAATGGAGTATACTGTATTCGCTGCTCACAGTGTGGTCTCCTCTACATTGGGGAGACCAAGCGCAGACTGGGTGACCGCTTTGCGGAACATCTCTGCTCAGTCCGCAAGCAGGACCCTGAGCTTCCGGTTGCTTGCCATTTCAACACTCCCCCCTGCTCTCATGCTCACATCTCTGTCCTGGGATTGCTGCAGTGTTCCAGTGAACATCAACGCAAGCTCGAGGAACAGCATCTCATCTACCGATTAGGCACACTACAGCCTGCCGGACTGAACATTGAGTTCAATAATTTCAGAGCATGACAGCCCCCCACTTTACTTTCATTTTTAGTCATTTTTAGTTATTTTTTCTTCCTTTTTTTTGCATTCCTTTTTACATGTTTTGCATTTATTTCATTTCATCTTAGTTTGTTCAGTTTGCTTACCCACTGTTTTTTTCAGGTTGTTTTTCTTCAGGTTTGCACTTGCTGATGTTCAATATTCAGTATATTCACACCTAATCTGTACTAATGCTTTGTCTTTCAACACACCATTAACATATTGTTTGCCTTTGCTCCGTGACCTTTTGGTCAGCTATGTGGCCTGGTCCAATCTGCACCTTCTCCTTTGTTATCTCTTGCCAAACCCCCACCTCACTTGTTTATAATCTATGACTTTTCTAATATTTGTCATTTCCGAAGAAGGGTCACTGACCCGAAAGGTTAACTCTGCTTCTCTTTCCACAGATGCTGCCAGACCTGCTGAGTGAATCCAGCATTTCTTGTTTTTGTATCAAAGCTGCTGGAATGGCTGATTGGTGTCAGATCAAATCCCTCTGCACACTACCAGCACATACTTGGTGAACTGGGACTAGAGCCCTGCTTAGCATGGAGCACTGGAAGTGACCGGCAGCTCAGCTCGTACCATTTTATGGATCCACACTTCCATGGCATTGGGCCCAGTGACACTGCAAAGCTGAGAATACCTGCCATAGACAGAAACAGAGGGAAAGAAGCCTTCTTTTAAATGGGAATTGAAGAAAAGACTTGAAGGCAGGAATATGGGAATGGACAGGGCAATGGGACTAATTGAGGATGAGATTCAAACACAAGAATGAGAATATTAAATTTAAGGTGCTGCCGGTCCCGGAGCCAATGTAGATCAGTGAGCACAGGGGTGATGGGTGATCAGGATTTGGGGTGACGGGTGATGAGGATTTGGTGCATATTAGTGTACAGGCAGCAGAGTTCTGGATGGGCTGTGCTTTATGGAGGTTTATAACTGGGAGGGTGACCAAGATAGAATTGGAATATTCAAGTGTGGATTTAACAGATTTAAAGATTGATGAAGACAAATGTAGGTCCCTTACCGTCAGAAACAGGGGAATTAATTATGGGGAACAAAGAAATGGCTGACCAACTAAATGCATACTTTGGTTCTGTCTTCACAAAGGAGAACACAATTATCATATCAGAAATGTTGGGGAACACAGGGTTTAGTGAGAGAGAGGAACTTAAGGAAATCTGTATTAGTAGAGAAATGGTGTTGGGGAAATTGATGGTATTGAAGGCAGATAAATTCCCAGGGCCTGTTAATCTACATCTCAGAGTAGTGAAGGAAGTGGTCTGATAAATAATGGATGTATTGGTGGTCATCTTCCAAGATTCTATAGATTCTGGAACATTTCCTACAGATTGGAATGTAGCTAATGTAACCCCAGGGAGATTGAGAGAAAGCAGGGAATTATCAACAAGTCAGCCTGACGTCTGTGGTGGGGAAAGTTCTAGTGTCCATTATCAACGATTTTACAGCGGAACACTTGGAGAAAAGTGGTAGAATCGGACAGAGTCAGCATGGATTTACGAAAGGGAAATCACGCTTGGCAAATCTACAAGAATTCTTCGAGGATGTAACTAGTAGAGGGGGAGCCAGTGGGTGTGGTTTATTTGGACTTTCAGAAGGCTTTCGGCAAAGTCCCACGTAACACATTAGCCTGTAAAATTAAAGCGCATGAGATTGGTGCTCGTGTATTGTGATAGATAGAAAATTGTTTGGCAGACAGGAAGCCCAAGAGTAGGAATAAATGGGTCTTTTATTCCGAATGGCAGGCTATTCACCTGCTAATGTCACTAGTGGGGTACCATAGGGATTGGTGATAGGACCCCTGCAATTCACAATATATCTTCCTGATTTTGATGAGGGATCTAAATGTAATATCTCCAAATTTGCAGATGACACGAAACAGGGTGGGAGGGTGAGTTGTGAGGAGGATGCAGAGAGGCTTCAGGGTGATTTGGACAAGTTGAGTGAGTGGGCTAATGCATGGCAGATGCAGTACAATGTGGATAAATGTGATGTTAATCACTTTGGTAGCAAAAGCAGGAAGGCAGATTGTTATCTGAATAGCTATAAACTGAGAGAGGGGAATATGCAAGGAGAGCTGGGTGTTCTTGTACAGCAGTCACTGAAGGTAAGAATGCAGGTGCAAAGGACAGTAAAGAAGGCAAATGGTATGTTGGCCTTCACAGCGAGATGATTCGAGTACAGGAGCAGGGATGTCTTGTTGCAATTATTCAGGGCCTTGATGAGGCCACACCTGGAATATTGTGTACAGTTTTGGTCTCCTTATTTAAGGAAGGATGTTATTGCTATAGGTTTACCAGACTGATTCCCTGGATGGCGGGACTGACGTATGAGGAGAGATTGAGTCGGTTAGGATTATGTTCGCTGGAGTTCAGAAGATTGATGGGGGATCTCATAGGAACCTATAAAATTCTAACAGGACTTGACAGAACAGATACAGGAAGGATGTCCCCGTTGGTCGGGGAGTCCAGAACCAGTGGTCGTCGTCTAAGGATACGGGGTAAACCTTTCAGGACTGATATGCAAAATTTCTACACCCAGAGAGTGATGAGCCTGTGGAATTCGCTGCCACAGGAAGCAGTTGAGGCCAAAACATTGCATGTTTTCAAGAAGGAGCTAGATATAGCTCTTAGGATGAAAGAGATCAAAGGATAAGGGGGGAAAGCGCAAACAGGTCGCTGAGTTGGACGATCAGCCATGACCATAATGAATGGCGGGGTAGGCTCGAAGGGCCGAACGGCCTATTCCTGCACCTATTTTCTATATTTCTATGTTAACAACGGCACAGATGAGGGTTTATGTAGCAAATGAGCTGAGGCAGACGGGTGATATTACAGAGCTGGTAGTCGGCAAGGCAGGTGATGGAGAGAATAAGGGTTCAGAACTCAGCTCAGGGTTAGATAGAACGCAGAGGATGCAAACTGTCTGGTTCAACCTCAGATATTAGCCAGTTACGGGTACGTGGTTCATGGAGATGGACAAAATTTCCGAAGGAGACCGATTGCACGAGCTCCACTCTTCCCAAAATTAAAATTGTAAGAGCATTATTTCAGTGAAACGCGGTTTACAGATCACATCGCGGGAAATAGGGACTTAGCAGGGGAAGCAACAGCAGAAAACATGGTAGAGTAAATTCCATGAACTCTAATACAAGTAGCAATGGTTTATAGAGCTCATAGCTGGAGATAGAGTTTTGCCAGGGATAACAAAAGTAACAAGGAGGGCAGTGTAAATGACAAGAACAGTAATGTTGCTAAACTTGGTTTATAACATTCATAGCTGGATAGAGAGACTTACCAGGGACACTGATAATAGCAAGGATGGGATAGTAAATGTGTTGCATAATCTTCAATCGAGATAGATCCGATACTCTAATGGGATCCGATCATAATTGGCAGAAAAACGGTCAAACTCCCAAATGAAACTCCTGCCCATTGTTGTAACATTCCAGTCTATTGTTGTCAGATTCTGACCCATTGTTGTAACATTCCAATCTGTTGTCCTCATATTCTGACCCATTGTTGTAACATTCCAGTCAATTGTTCTCAGATTTTGATCCATTGTTGTAACATTCCAGTCAATTGTTCTCAGATTTTGATCCATTGTTGGAACATTCCAGTCAATTGTTCTCAGATTCTGATCCATTGTTGGAACATTTCAATCTATTGCTCTCAGATTCTGATCTATCCTCTCCCTCTCACTGGAGCTGCTGATCCCTGTTAGTGCCGGGGCTGATGCTCCCGCTAACACTATGTGATAACACATTGAAAGCAGTCCCTTATTAATAGCAGAGGGAAACCCTCCAGTGACACGATTAGAGTCCATGGAGACTGACATTAATTACAGTCACTGAACAAACAGGTTCAGTTAACCCCTTTCAATCGAACACTTTTTGTACCACAATAAAATAGAACATTTACCCTGTCTGAATGGGATGTATAAGGATTACGGAGGGAAGGAATGGTGGGAATAGTAGAGGCACATGACAGAATCTTTAACTTCTCCTTGGATATGGGAGTGGTGACAGAGGACTGGAGGGTTGTAAATGTTACACCCTGGTTAGAAATGGAGAGATGGAGTAAACCCTGTTCTATTCAGTCAATCTGACGTCAGTGGTGGGGAAATTTCACAACCCAGGGCAGAAATATTCGTTGGTTGGAAAAGTACAGCATAATACATTTCAAGCAGCACGGATATACCAATGAAAAATCATGTCTGGAAAACTTCAACAAGAACTTATCCTAAGGTACTTCACAGCAGCATTATGAAATAAAGTATAACACTGAACCACAAATGCAGATATTAGGTTAGGAGACCAAAAGCTTGGTCAAAGAGGTAGGATTTAAAGGAGTGTCTGAAAGGATACAAGCGAGGTGGAGAGGTAGAGCTGTGTAGGGAGGATATTCCCGAGCTCGGGACCGAGGCAACTGAAGGTGCAGACAGCTATGGGGGAGTAATTAATATCAGGAATGCACAAGAGGCCAGAATTAGTGGAGTAGAGATATCTCAGAGGGTTGTCGGGCAGGAGGAGATTACAGAGATAGTGAGGGGTGAGACCATGGACGGATTTGAAAACATGATTGAGAATTTTAAAATAAAGGCATTGTTTGACTGTGAGGTGATGTAGGTTAGTGATCGGGGAATGGGACTTGTTGTGAGTTAACACACAGGCAGCAGAGTTTTAGATTACCTCAAGTTTACAGAGTGTAGAATGTGGGAGAATGAGTTTGAATAGTCTAGTCTACAGGTAATGAAAGCATGAATGAGAGCTTCAGCAGCAGATGAGTTGAGACAGGAGTGAAGTTGGGCGATCTTATTGAGGTGGGAATAGGTGGGCATAGTGATGGCACGAATATGAGGTTGGAAGCTCATTATGTGGTCGAATGCCACAGAATCACAGAATTGCTACAGCACAGAAGGCGGCCATTCTGTCCATCGAGTCTGCACTGGCTCTCTGAAAGAGCAATTTATCTAGTGCTACTCCCCTGCCTTCTCCCTGTAACTCTGTACAATCTTCCTTTTCAGATAACTATCCAATTTCCTCCTGAATGCCTCGATTGAATCTGCCTCCACCACACTCTCAGGTAGAGCATTCCAGATCTTAACCACTCGCTGTGTGAAAAAGTTTTCCTCATGTCACTTCTGCTGCTTTTACCAATTACTTTAATTCTTTGTCCTCTCGTTTTCGATCCTTTCAGGAATGGGAACAGTTTTTCCCTTTCCACTCTGTCCAGACAACTCATAATTTTGCAGACCTTTTTCAAATTTCCTCTCAGCCTTCTCCTCGGCAAGGAAAATGTTCCAACTTCTCCAGTCTATCTTCAATACTGATATTCGTCATCTCTGGAACCATTCTTGTGAATGTTTTTTCACACTCTCCAATGTTTCCATGTTATCTAATGTGCCCAGAACTAGACGTAACGCTGCAGCTGAGGCCGAACTAGTGTCTTATACAAGTTCAAAACAACCTCCTTGCTCTTGTATTCCATGCTACAGGATACTGTTGGCTTTATTAACTGCTCTCTGATCCTGTCATGCCACCTTCAATGACCGATGCACATATACACCCAGGTCCCTCTGCTCCAGAACCCCCTTTAGAATTGTAACCTTTATTCTATATTTTCTCTCCATGTCCTTCCTACGAAATGAATCACTTCACATTTCTCCACATTGAACTTCATCTGTCTGCCCATTCCACCAACTTGTCTGTGTCCTTTTGAAGTTTTACACTATCATCCTAATAGTTCATAATGCTTCCAAGTTTTGTATCATCTACAAACTTTGAAATTGTGCCCTGTACACCAAGGTCTAGGTCATTAATATATGTCAGGAAGAGGAAGGGTCCTAACACTGATCCCTGTGGACCTCCACTACAAATCTTAAATAAAAAACGAAACGAGCTGGAAATACTCAGCAGGTCTGGCAGCACCTGTGGAGAGAGAAGCAGAGCTAATGTTCCAGGTCAGTGACCCTTCATCAGAACTAGAAAAGGTTAGAAATATAATACGTTTTAAGCAAATAAAGCAAGGATGGGGCAAAATGGAGCAAAAGGGGTGTTGATAAGACAGAGGGCCAGAGAGATTAACGGACCAGGAGGTCATGGGGCAAAGGCAAAGAGAGTGTCCTCATGGTGTGGTAAAAGACAAAGCATTAGTGCAGAGCAGTTGTTAAATGACAGAACAATGAACAGCCCGAGCTAAAAGCACCAATATAAAAATCCCAGTTTAAGTCTGGCACATGGTAAAAAAACTGATAAAACAAATAATAAAAATGGACCTGCTCTGAATGCTCTGAAATTATTGAACTCAGTGTTCAGTCCAGAAGTCTGTCGAGTGCCTAATCAGGCAATGAGGTGCTGTTCCTCGAGCCGGCGTTGATGTTCACTGGAACACCGCAGCAGGTGAAACGCAGATTGGGTGAGCGCTTTGTGGAACACCTCCGCTCAGTCCAAAAGCATGATCCCGAGCTTCCACTCGCTTGTCATTTCAACACCTTTGATCCCCCACCCCTGCTCAAATGTCCACATTTCTGTCCTTGTGTTTATACCCTCTACTCCCGCTTTACTTGCTTAAAACCTATTACATTTCTAACCTTGGCCAGTTCTGATGAGAGGTCACAAGCCTGGAACATTAACTCTGTTTCTCTCTCCACAGACACTGCTGAGTATTTCCAGCACTTTCTGTTTTTATTTCAGATTTCCAGCATCTGCAGTATTTTGTTTTGATTCCACTACAAACTTTTCTCCAACCCAAAAAGCATCCATTAATCACTACTCTCTGTTTCCTGTCACTCAACCAGTTTAGTTTCATGTTGCTACTGTCCTTTTTTATTTGATTAGCTATAACTTTGCTCACAGGGCTGTTATGTGACACTTTATCAAATGCTTTTCGGAATTCCATTTAAACCACATCAACAGCATTGGCCTCATCAAACATCCTTTTTACCTCTTCAAAAAACGCCAGCCAGTTTGTTAAACACCATTTTCCCTTACAAATCCATGCTGATTTTCCTTAAGTAACCCACATTTGTCCATATGCCTATTAATGTTGTCCCGAATATTACACAAAGTTACAAACAGACTGTCTGAATCTGAGACTGTTACCAGGGAGAGGGATGGAATCAATAACAAGGCAACAGATTTGGACTGTGCAGTGAAAACAATGGCTTCAATCTTCCCAATATTTAATTGGAGGAAATTTCTGCTCATCCAGTGCTGGATGTCGGATAAGCTTTTGGATAATTTAACAGCAGTGGAGGAGAGGAGAGAGGTGGTGGTGAGTTAAACATGATGGTGTTCTTTGATAAAACAATGGAGAGGGTTGATGAGGGTGGTGTGATTTACGTTATATTTATAGACTTTCAAAAGGTGTTTGATCAAGTTACATTCAATAGACAGATTAGGAAAACTGAACCCTTTGCAGTTCTTTGATAAAACAATGGAGACGGTTGCTGAGGGAAGGAATGGTGGAAATAGCAGAGGCACTGGTAAGAATCTTCCAATCCTCCTTGGATATGGGAGTCATGATAGAGGACTGGAGGGCTGTAAATGTTACTCCCTGTTACAAAAGGAGTGATTAGATAAATCCTGTAACTACAGACCAGTCGAATGTCAGTGGTTGGAAATTACTAGATGCCAGAACCCAGCTCAAAAATATATCTTTCTTGGAAAAACATGGGATAATAAATAACAAACAGCACGGATAGGTTAATGGAAAATCATGTCTGATAATCCTGATCAAGTTCGTTGATGACATAACTGTGAGTGTTGATGAGGATAACATGTTTTGTGTTATGTGCACAGACTTTCAAAAGGCCGGTGATCAAATGACATTTCATAGACTTGTTATGAAAAATGGAAGACATGGACTATTGTGACAGTGACAGTGTCGATATGATACTGACTCAGGGACAGAAAGCAGAGAGAAGTCTTGAACAGACATTATTCAGACTGGTGGAGGGGGAGTATGCAGTGCTGTTTCTCAGGAGTTGGTATTAGAACCAGTGCTGCTCCTGGCATATAGATAGATATATAAATGACACAACCGTATACGTTAAAAAAAACATAATTTCAACTCTTGCAGATGACATGAAACGCATAACTAAAGGTGGGAAAATTCAGACCAGAGAATTATCCAACTTCACAGACGTTTTTCTTTAAAATGTATTTATTCTGGACACTAATCCATCACAAATATATTTCTCACTCTAATTTATTTGTGTGTGATTCTCGTGTGAGTGTGTGCGTGAATGTGTTGCGTATATTTTTATTATTTTATTTAGATAATGCTTAGATTGTTAAGTATAATAAACTCATCTCATGTTTAAACTCAAGAAAACCTGTCCTATTGGCTCTTTCACGATCACAAGAAAGATAAAAGGTAAAATACTCACTGAGGTGGTCAGCACGTCCACTGCGAAAAAGAAATAAACTCTGTTGTCGTGAAATAAGATATAAGACAAGAGGGGAGCCTGGGCCCCTCCTCACCTGGCTGTCACAGAAATCTGGAGGTTCTAGTGATCGTAAACCAATAACAAATGAGAAATTGGAAGTAGGAAATACAATTGATCTTGAGAAAAAACTTAAAATGTCAATGAAGGTTTTATTGTGGCTTTCACTGCTGGAACACTGAAATGCCCACGTTCGAAGACAGAGCATACGAACATATGAACATATGAATTAGGAGCAGGTGTAGGCCACTCGGCCCCTCAAGGCTGCTCTGCCATTCAGTAAGATCATGACCAATCTGATTGAAACCTCAACTCCACATTACCACCTACCCTCGATAATCTTTCACCCCCTTGCTTATCAAGAATCTAAATATCTCTGCCTTACACGTACTTAAAGACTCTCTTCCACTGCCTTTTGAGGAAGAGAATTCCAAAGGCTCACAACCCTCAGAGAAAAAAAAATCTCCTCATCGCTGTTTTAAATGGGCGGGCCCTCATTTTTAAATAGTGACCCCTAATTCTAGATACACCAAGATACGCACATCTTTCCACATGCAACCTGTCAAGACTGCTCATGATCTTAGGTGTTCAAATAAAATCGCCACTTACCCTTCTAAATTCTAGTGGATATAAGCCGAGCCTGTCCAATATTCCCTCACAAGACAGCTCACCCATTCCAGGTATTAGTCTGGTAAACCTTTTCTGAATTGCTTCCAATGCATTTACATCCTTCCTTAAATAAGGAGACCAGTAATGTACACAGTACTCCAGATGTGGTCTCACCAATGTCCTCTATAGCTGAAGCATAGCATCCCTACTTTTGTATTCAATTACCCTTGCGATAAACGAGAACATTCTATTAGCTTTCCCAATTACTTTCTGAACATGCATAGTAACCTTTTGTGATTCATGCACACGGACACCCAGATCCCTCTGCATTTCACAGCTCTACAATCTCTCACCATTAGATAATATGCTTCTTTTTTGTATAATTCCTGCCAAAATGGACAATTTCCCAATTTCCCACATTATACCCCATTTCCCAGGTCTTCACGCACACACTTAACCTATCTATATTCATTTACAGCCTCCTTATGTCCCCGTCACATGTTACTTTCTTACTCATATTTGCGTCATCAGCAAATTTAGCAACCATGCCTTCGGTCTCTTCATCCAAGTCATTTATATAAACTGTACAAAGTTGAGGTCCCAGCACTGATCCCTGTGGCACACCACTCGTTTCATCTTGCCAACCACAAAATGACCCATTTATGCCTACTGCCTGTTTTCTGTTAGCTAACCAATCTTCTATCCATGCCAACATGTTACCCCCTTCACCATGAGCTTTTATTTTCACAAAACCTTTGATGTGACACCTTATCAATTGCATCCTGGAAATCTGTGTACAGTACATCCACCGGTTCCCCTTTCTCCACAGCACATGGTACCTCTTCAAAGAACTCCAACAAATTGATTAAACATGATTTCCTTTTCATAAAACCATTTTGATTCTGCCTGATTGCGTTGAATTTTTCTAAGTGCCGGCTACACTGTCTTGAATAAAAGCTTCTAACATTTTACCTCAGACAGATGTGATGCTAACTTGCCTGTAGTTTCCTGTTTTCTGTTTCCCTCCCTTTCTTACTAAAGGAGTTACATTCCCAATAAAGGAGTTGCATACAGAGTGAAGTAACTTGGTACAGGTCAAAACGCCTGTCTGTTGAAAAGTTGAGTAATGTAGCTGGACAGTTAGGGATTACTATCCGTCCAAAAGGTAGGAAACCCGAAATCCTAAGACTTTTGGCCAACCATATTTCACTTGAAGCTGAAGACTCAAACAGGGTTAGAATCACTAACAGATAGAGTAATGTTAGCTAAGGTAGAACTAGAACAGAATAGACTAGAATTAGAATTCCAGAGAGAGCGAGAAGGAGCAGAGTGAGCGTCAAGAAAGGGAAAAAATAAGAGTGTTCCAGAATGAGAATGAGGAAAGGGAGTTAAGGCAGCTCAAACAACTAGAGGAAGACCCATACACCCAGTGAAGGCACAGCTAGTGTGGGAGCTGCCCCTAGCTCAGGACAATGTGCTGATCTCTTAAAGTTGTCCCAGTTCATGACAAAGTTCAATGAGGAGGATGTGGCAGAATTTTTCGTCACTTGTGAAAAGCTTGTAAAGCAACCGAAATGTCCGGCAGAGAGCTGGACACTGTTTTTACAAAACAAAATAACAGGAAAATCCCATGAGATTTATTCACTGTTGCCAGATGAAAGTTCATCAGATTATGAGATGACTAAAATTGCTATCCTGGGTGTACATGAAATAGTACCGGAAGTGTACCGTCAAACATTCCAAACCCTCCAAAAGCAGCCTGACTAAACTGACCTCGAGTTTGAAAGAGTTAAGCTGCTTCCCAACATAGGGACATTGGAGCAGGAGCAGGCCATTCAGCCCATCGAGGCTGCTCCACCAATCAAATGACCATGTCTGATCATCCACTTCAATGCCTTTTTCACACATAATCTCCATATCCCAGTTTTGTCTTTTGCAGATAGAAATCTGTCAATCTATACTTTAAACATACTCAACGACTGAGATTCCACATCCGCCTGGGATGCAGAATTCCAAAGATTCAGAAACCTCCGAGTCAAAGTTTCCTCCTCACCTCTGTCCCAAGTGGCTTCCCCCTTATTTTGAAATTGTATCCATTAGTTCTGGACTCCGCAAACAGGGGAACTTTCGTACATGCATCTACGATATCTGTCCCTTTAATTATTTCGTACGTTTCAATGAGATCCCGACACATTCTTTGAAATTCTCGAGAATGCAGGCCCAGTTTCCCCAATCTCTCTTCATAGAACAGTCCCGCCATCCCGGGAACAAGTCTGGTGAACCTTCATTGCACTCCCTCTATGGCAATAATATCCTTCCTTACGTAAAGTGACCCAAAATGCACACAATATTCCAGGTATGGTCTAAGCAAGGTTCTATACAGATGAAGTAAGACTTCACTACTCCTGTACTCAAATCATCTCACGATAATGGCTAACAGACCATTAGCCTTCCTAATTGCTTGCTGCACATGCATGTTAGTTTTCAGTGATTGACTGACACCCGGGTCCGTTTGTACATCTACACTTCCGAATTTGTTTACTATTTAAGAAATACTCTGCACATCTGTTCCTCTTACCAAAGTGGATAACTCATATTTGCCCATATTACATTCCATTTGCCATGTTCTTGCTCAGTCACTATGTCTGTCCAAATCCCCTTGAAGACGCATTGCATCTACCTCACAACATATATTCCCACCTAGTTTTGTCTCATCTGAGAACTTGGAAATACTACATTTGGTCCCCACATCCAAATCATTGACATATTTTGTTCACAGCTGGGGCCCAAGTACTGATCCTTGCGGTACCCAACCAGTCACAGCCTGCCAAAGTGAGAATGACCCGTTTCTTCCTCCTCTCTGTCTTCTGCCTGTTAACCAATCTTTAATCCATGCCAGTATATTACCTCCTATCCCATGTACTTTAATGTTGCTAACCAACCTCCTGTGGGGGACGTTATCAAAAACCTTGTGAAAATCAAAGTATAACACGTCCACCAACTCCCCTTTATCAATTTTGTTAGTAACCATCCTCAATAAAAGTCCAACAGGTTCGTCAATGATGATTTCTCATTCATAAATCCATGTTTACGATGCCCAAACAGATTATTATCCAACTGTCCATTTATCACATCTTCTGGAATAGAGTCCCAGCATTTTCCCAACAACTGGTGGCAATCGGGATCGTGGATGTATTGGTTGGTATCTTTCAATCTTCTATAGATTCTGGAAGAGATCCTGAAGACTGGAATGTAGCAAATCTAACCCCACTATTTAAGAAGGGTGGGAGAGGGAGAATGAGAACTACACACCTGTTAGTTTAACATCAGTAATAGGAAAAATCTGAGAATCTATTGTAAAGGATGTGATAACTGGAACTTAGAACATAATGATAAAATTGGCAGAGTCAAAGGGGATTTATGAAAGGGGTATCATGTGTAACAAATCTGTTGAAGTTTTTTGAGGATATTACTTGCAGCATTACTAAAGGAGAACCAGTGGGTGTGGTGTATTTGGATTTGCAGAAGACTTTTGATAAGATCCCACACAGGAGGTTAGTAAACAAAATTACAGCACATGTGATTGGGGTAATATGCTGGCATGGATTGATTGGTTAACATGCAGAAAAGAGAGAATGGGAATAAACGGGTCATTCTTAGGATGGCAGACTGTTCCGAGTGGGGTTACCACAAGGATCAGTACTAGGGCCACAGCTGTTCATAATCTATATAGATGATTTGGATGTGGGGACCAAATGTAATATTTACAAATTTGCTGATGATACAAAACTAAGTGGGAAAGTTAGTTGTGAGGAGGATGTAAGGAGGCTTCAAGCGGATTTGGCTGGCGAAGAGAATGGGCAAGAATATGGCAGCTGGAATATAATATGAATAAGTATCAAGTGATCCACTACGGTAAAACAAAAACAGAAAGACAGTATATTTTTTGACTGGTGAGAAGTTGGGAAGTGTTGATTTCCAAAGGGACGTGGGTCTCCTTGTTCATGAGTCACTAAAGGCCAGTGTGAGGATGCACCAATCAGTTTGGAAGGCAAATGGTATGTTGGCCTCCATCTCAAGGGGTTTTGAGTACAGGAGTAAAGATGTCTGGCTGCAATTGTATACAGCCTTGGTGAGACTGCACCCGGAGTATTGTGTACAGTCTTGGTCTCCTTGTCTCAAGAAGGATATATTTGCCATGCAGGTAGTGAAACTGATGTTCAGCAGACTATCCCTGGGATGGCAGGATTGTCGGATGAGAAGAGATTGAGAAAACTTGGCCTGTATTCTCCCGGTTTTCAAAAAATGAGAAGTGATCTCATACAACATTTTTACAGGGGGTGACGGGGTGGATGCAGATCGGATGTTTCCCCTGGGTGGTGAGTCTTGAACCAGGGGACATAATCTCAGAATAAGGGGTAAGCAATTTAAGACTGAGATGAAGAAGAATTTCTTCACTCAGAGGGAGGTAAATCTTTGGAATTCACCACCACAGAGGCTGTGGAAGATCAACACTGAGCATGTTCAAGACAGAAATCAATGGATTTCAGGAGACAAATGGCATCAAGCGATAGCATGGGAAAGTGACATTGTGGTAGATGATCAGACATGATCTAATTGAATGACGGAGCAGGGTCGATGGGCTGAATGGTCTACTCCTGCTCTTATGTTCCTCCAAATACGTGCTTGCCATCCATCATTAACTCAAACCTCTCCAAGTTTCTGTAGATTTCTTCTCCAATTATTGTTTGTAAAACATGACCCACCACTGATGTTAAACTAACTGGTCTGTATTTGCTAGGATTGTGCTCACAACATCATTAAAATTATGCAGATTTAAGGTAATTGGCAAAGAATCAGAGGTAAAATGAAGAGAATTTTCTTGCACAGTGTGTTGTCAAATTTAGAGCCCCCGGTTATCTGGAAACATACAGGGTAAGATAAATCAGAATAAACGAAGCTTATGACAGTCACAAACGAACACTACTTTAGAAAGCCGAGAGGAGTAAAGAATGTGCAGGGGTGAAGTAAAAAAGGTAATTAGAAAAGCAAAGAGAGGACGTCAAAAAATATTGGCAGGTAGAATCAAGGAAAACCCAAAGATGGTTTATCAGTACATTAGGAATAAAAGGATAACTAAGGAAAAGAGAGGGTATATCAGAGATGTACAAGGTAGTTTATGCGTGGATGCAGAAGATGTGGGCAGGGTCCTTACTGAGTCACTGTCTTCACAAAGGAGAGAGATGATGCAGACATTATAGTTAAAGAGGAGGTCTGTGAAATATTAGATATGATAAGAACAATGAGAGAGGAAGTACTAGAGGGTCTGACATCCTTGAAAGTGGATAAATCGCCAGGACCAGATGAATTGTATCCCAGGCTATTAAAGGAAGCCAGGGAGGAAATAGCAGATGCTCCGAGGATCATCTTCAGATTCTCACTAGATACAGGAGAGGTACCAGACCATTGGAGGTCTGTGAACGTAGTACCAATGTTTAAAAATGGTGCCAAGGATAAGCCAAATAATTATAGGCGTTTCAGTCTGAGCTCAAGGCCTGCGACCCGACCCAAACCGGACAAGACCCGACGACATATGTCGGGTTTGGGACGGATCGGATCGCTCTTCCGGATCCGGCTTTCAGACTCGGGTTGGGTCGGACACACACAGTACTTCATTTGGATCGGCTGTGAGAAAAAGGGAAGTAGAGTAAGTAAGCATCAACATTTTAAAAGCCTGCCTGAGCTGGGAGTCTGGGACGTCAAGGAGGGAAACGTGCATCTGGACTCAACAGACTCTGAGTCTGCGCAGTGAGAAAGTGAGTGTTTCTATGATGTCACCGCGCTCATGCTGCAGCTTCCTTACATTCCATCCAAAAATGCTAAGTACAGGAGTGCAATATGGTCAGGTCAGGCTCGGGCCGGCTCGGACTCGGGTCCGATGTTGTTCTGTTGGGTTCGGTCGGGTTTTATTTCCAGACCCAAGCAGGCCTTTAGTCGGATATCGGTGGGCAAATTATTAGAATCAATTCTCAGAGCTACGATAAACTGTCACTTAGAAAGGCAAAGATTAATCTGGGATAGTCAGCATGGATTTGTTAATGGAAGGTCTTGCCTTACTCACATAATTAGGTTTTGTGAGGAAGTAGCAAGAAAGATTGATAAAGGTAGTGCAGTGGATGTGGTCGACATGGATTTTAGTAAAGTCCCACGTGGCAGACTGTTCAGAAAAGTAAAAGCTTATGAGATACAGGGGAATGTGTCAAGTTGGATCCAAAATTGGATCAATGTCAGGAAACAAAAGGTTATGGTCGACAGATGTTTTTTGTGAATGGAAAGCGGTCTCTAGTGGCGTTCCACAGGTCTCAGTGTAGGGTCCATTGCAATTTGTGATGTATATTAATGATTTGGACTTAAATCCGGGAGGTATGATTGGTAAATTTGCTGATGACACAAAAATTGGTCATGTAGTTAATAGTGAAGAAGATAGCTGTAGACTCCAAAATGATATCAATGGTTTAAATGGTTTGGTTGAGTGGATGGAAAAGTGGCAAATGGAAGTCAATCTGGGGAACTGTGATGTAATGCATTTGGGAAGGGCAAATAAAGCGAGGGAATACACAACAGACAGGAGGATAGTGAAAGGGGTAGAAGAAGTTAGAGACCTTGGAATTTATGTCCACAGGTCCTGGAAGGTGGCAGGACAGGTAGACAGAGTGGTGAAGAAGGCATATGGAATGCTTTCCTTTACTGGCCGATAATTAGAATACAAAAGTAGGGATGTAATGCTGGAATTGTATAAAACAATGGTTAGGCCACAGCTGGAGTATTGTGTACAGTTCTGGTCACCACATTACAGGAAGGACATAATTGCTTTGGAGAGAGTACAGAGAAGATTTTCAAGAATGTTGCCAGTGATGGAACATTGCATCCATGATGAAAGATTGGATAGGCTAAGATTGTTTTCTTTAGAACAGAGGAGACTGAGGGGTGACTTAATTAAGGTGTACAAAATTATGAGGGGCCCAGGTAGAGTAGCCAGGAAGGACATGTTTCCCCCATTGGAGAGGTCAATTACCAGTGGGCACAGTTTCAAAGTGATTGGTAGACGGATCAGAGGGGACATGAGGGAAAACCTTTTCACCCAGAGGGTGGTGGGTGTCTGAAATTCAATGCCAGGAACGGTGATGGAGCCAGAAGCCATCAATTATTTTAAAATTTACCTGGACCTACACCTGAGGTGCTGTAACTGGCAAGGACATGGACCAGCGGCTGGAAGATGGGATAAGATTGGGCGACTAGTTTTTTTCAGCCAGCAGAGACACGATGGGCTGAATAACCTTATTCTGTGCCGTAACTTTTCCATGGATATTTGGGCCTATCGTTCTATGGTTGTGATCTGGATTTGACTGCCTGAAATCATGGTAGAAGCAGATTCAATGATATCTTTCAAAAGGGAATTTAACAAAAACATGACAAGGAAAAAAAACAATAGGAGTCTGGGGAAAGAGGAGGGAGTGGAACTAATTAGACATCTCTTTCAAAGAGACAGCACTGACAGAACGGACCGAATAGCCTCATTCTGTGCTGCATCAATCTCTGATTATATGAACAAGAGACACAGAGAGAGAGGGAGAAAGGGTGAAAGAGGGGAAGGAAAATAGAGACAGAGTGGAAGAGACGTTTGTACCAGTTTTCAGGGGTAGGGATTGTGATTCGTGATCTGCCCGTGCCCGTTCCTGTTGAGGCAGGTGACACACAATCTTCCTGCTGTCTCCTCATTTTCATGAATTCTACGTGGTGCCCAGGGTGACCCGCACTGCTGTCTATCTGCAAGCTTAACAGGGACCTAACTGTGTGTGAGGCTGGCACGTGCTTCAGCCAGGATTCAGCTCTTAAAGCTAGTCTGTCCCTCTTAAAGGGAAGCTGTACTGAATCACAGAAGGCTGCTGCTGCTGACTGTGAATGCTGCAATTGGAGACGAGGTAAATGGAATACAAGGACAGAAAGAGGGCTCTGCTGTTCACAGCTGTGGTGCTGGAGGCCTTAGTCATGGAGGGTGACCGTAGGAGAGAGGCCCTGTTTCTGTGGGGTGGGGCGGAGACCCTTAAGGAACGTCTTCCGAAGGGAATGGGAGCAGGTGGCCGGGGAGGTCAATGCAAGAGGTCTGGCCCCGAGGACATGGCAGCAGTGCCAGAAGAAGTTTAATGACCTCACACTGTTGGTCAATGTCAGTGAAGTCGTCTCCACATGGCATCTCATACACTCAACGCCACCAACCTCTCACACTGCTCAATGTACCCCCCCCCCCTCCCGCCCCCCCCCCCCCCCCGCATCACTTCATATCAAAGACGTATAGCAAAGCTGCTGGAATGGCTGATTGGTGTCAGATCAGATCCCTCTGCACAGTACCAGCACATACTTGGTGAACAGGGACAAGAGTCCTGTCCAGGCCTGGAGCACAGGAAGTGACCGGCAGCTCAGCTCATACCATTTCATGGATCCAAACGTCCATGGCATTGGGCCCAGTGGCACTGCAGAGCTGAAAATACCTGCCATAGACAGAAACAGAGGGAAAGAAGCCTTCTTTCAAATGGGAATTGAAGAAATGACTTGAAGGCAGCAATATGGGAATGGACAGGGCAATGGGACTAATTGAGGGTGAGGTTCAAACACATGAATGAAAATATTAAATTTAAGGTGCTGCCAGTCCCGGAGCCAAAGTAGATCAGTGAGCACAGGGGTGATGGGTGATCAGGATTTGATGTGAATTACTTTACAGGCAGCAGGTTCTAGATGGGCTGTGCTTTATCGAGGTTTATAACTGGGAGGGTGATCAGGATATAATTGGAATAGTCAAGAGTGGATTTAACAGTTTTAAAGATTGGTCAAGACAAATGTAGGTCCCTTACCGTCAGAAACAGGGGAATTAATTATGGGGAACAAAGAAATGGCTGACCAACTAAATGCATACTTTGGTTCTGTCTTCACAAATAAGCACACAAATATCATATCAGAAATGTTGGGGAACACAGGGTTTAGTGAGAGAGAGTAACTTAAGGAAATCTGTATTAGTAGAGAAATGGTGTTGGAGAAATTGATGGTATTGAATCGATAAATTCCCAGGGCCTGATAATCTACATCTCAGAGTACTGAAGGAAGCGGTCGCAGAAATAATGGATGTATTGGTGGTCATCTTACAAGATTCTATAGATTCTGGAACATTTCCTACAGATTGGAGGGTAGCTAAAGTAACCCCAGGGAGGTTGAGAGAAAGCAGGGAATTATAGACCAGTCAGCCTGACGTCGGCAGCGGGGAAAGTTCTAGAGTCCATTGTCAACGATGTTAGAGCAGAGCACTTGTAGAAAAGTGGTAGAATCGGACAGAGTCAGCATGGATTTACGAAACGGAAATCATGCTTGGCAAATCTACAAGAATTCTTCGAGGATGTAACCAGTTGAGTTGATGAGGGGGAGCCAGTGGATGTGGTTTATTTGGACTTTCAGAAGGCTTTCGTCAAAGTCCCACATAAGAGATTAGCGTGTAAAATTAAAGCGCATGAGATTGGTGCTAGTGTATTGTGATAGATAGAAAATTGGTTGGCAGACAGGAAACCCGAGAGGAGGAATTAATGGGTCTTTTTGTCCCGAATGGCAGGCAGTGACGAGTTGGGTACCACAGGGATCGGTGCTAGGACCCCAGTTATTCACAATATATATTACTGATATCGATGAGGGAACAAAATGTAATATCTCCAAATTTGCAGATGACACAAAACTGAGTGGGATGGTAAGTTGTGAGGAGGATGAAGAGAGGCTTCAGGACGATTTGGACAATTTGAGTGAGTGGGCTAATGCATGGCAGATACAGTACAATGTGGATAAATGTGAGGTTATCCACTTTGGTAGCAAAAACAGGAAGGCAGATTATTATCTGAATGGCTATAAACTGAGAGAGGGGAATATGCAAGGAGAGCTGGGTGTACTTGTACACCAGTCACTGAAGGTAAGCATGCAGGTGCAAAGGACAGTCAAGAAGGCAAATGGTATGTTGGCCTTCACAGCGAGAGGATTCGAGTACAGGTGCAGGGATGCAATTATACAGGGCTTTGGTGAGGCCACACGTGGAATATTGTGTGCTGCTTTGGTCTCCTTATCTAAGGAAGGATGTTCTTGCTGTAGGTTTACCAGATTGATTCCCTGGATGGCGGGACTGACGTATGAGGAGAGATTGAGTTGGTTTGGATTAGGTTCGCTGTAGTTCAGAAGAATGATGGGGGGATCTCATAGGAACCTATAAAATTCTAACTGGACTTGACAAAACAGATACAGGAAGGATGTCCCCGATGGTGGGGGAGTCCAGAACCAGGGGTCATAGTCTAAGGATATGAAGTAAACCTTTCAGGACTGAGATGCGAAATTCCTACACCCAGAGAGTGATGAGCCTGTGGAATTCGCTACCACAGGAAGCAGTTGAGGCCAAAACATTGCATGTTTTCAAGAAGCAGTTAGATATAGCTCTTCGGATGAAAGGGATCAAAGGATATGGGGGAAAGCGGGAACAAGTCATTGAGTTGGATGATCAGTCATGATCATAATGAATGGCTGGGTAGGCTCGAAGGGCCGAATGGCTTATTCCTGCTCCTATTTTCTATGTGTGTTTCTATGTGTTTCTATCTGTGTTAACAAGGGCACAGATGAGGATTTATGTATCAGATGAGCTGAGGCAGACGGGTGATATTACAGAGCTGGTAGTCGGCAGGGTTTGTTCCTGGAGAGATTAAGGGGTCAAATCTCAGCTCAGGGTTACATAGAACGCAGAGGATGCAAACTGTCTGTTTGAACCTCAGATATTAGCCAGTTAGGGGAACGTGTTCATGGATATGGACAGAATTTCCTATGGAGACTGATGGCACGAGCTCCAATCTTCCCAAAATTTAAATTGAAAGAACATTATTTCAGTGGAACAGTGAAACACTTAGCGGGAAATAGGGACTTAGCAGGGGCAGCAACAGCAGAAAAGATGGTAGAGTAACTTACATGAACTCTAATACAAGTAGCAATGGTTTATAGATCTCATAGCCGGAGATAGAGTTTTGCCAGGGATAACAAATGCAGCAAGGAGGGCAGAGTAAATGACAAGAACATTAATGTTGCTAAACTTAGTTTATAACATTCATAGCTAGATGGAGAGACTTACCAGGGACACCGATAATAGCAAGGATGGGATAGTAAAAGTGTTGCATAATCTTCAATGCGAGAAAAATCCGATAGTCTAATGAGAACCGACCATAATTTGCAGAAAGAGAGTCAAACTCCCAGATGAAACTCCTGCCCATTGTTGTAACATTCCAGTCTATTGTTCTGAGATTCTGATCCATTGTTGTAACATTTCAATCTATTGTTCTCAGATTCTGATCTATCCTCTCCCTCTCTCTGGAGCTATTGATCCCTGTTAGTGCCGGGGCTGATGCTCCCGCTAACACTATGGAATAACACATTGAAAGCAGTCCCTTATTAGTAGAAGAGGGAAACCCTCCAGTGACACAATTAGAGTCCATGGAGACTGACATTAATTACAGTCACTAAACAAACAGTTTCAGTTAACCCCTTTCAATCCAACACCTTTTGTACCAGAATAAAGTAGAACATTTACCCAGTAGGGATGGGATGTATAAGGATTGCTGAAGGAAGGAATGGTGGAACTGGGAGAGGCACATGACATAATATTTCACTTCTCCTTGGATATGGGAGTGGTGACAGAGGACTGGAGGATTGTAAATGTTACACCCTGTTTACAAATGGAGAGATGGAGTAGACCCTGTAGTGTCCAGTCCATCTGACGTCAGTGGTGGGGAAATTTCACATCCCAGAACAGAAATATTCGTTGGTTGGTAAAACATAGCATAATAAATTTCAAGCAGCACGGATATGCTAATGACAAATCATGTCTGGAAAACTTCAACAAGAACTTATCCCAAGGTACTTCACAGCAGCATTATGAAACAAAGTATAACACTGAACCACAAATGTAGATATTAGGTTAGGAGACCAAAAGCTTGGTCAAAGAGGTAAGATTTAAAGGAGTGTCTGAAAGGATAAAAGTGAGGGGGAGAGGTAGAGCTGTGTAGGGAGGAAATTCCCGAGCTCTGGACCGAGACAACTGAAGGTGCGGCCAGCGATGGTGGAGTAATTAAAATCAGGAATGCACAAGAGGCCAGAATTAGAGGAGCAGAGATATATCAGAGGGTTGTCGGGCAGGAGGAGGTTACAGAGATAGTGAGGGATGAGGCAATGGAGGGATTTGAAAACGTGTTGAGAATTTTAAAATAAAGACATTGTTTGACTGTGAGCTGATGTAGGTCAGTGATCGGGGAATGGGACTTATTGCAAGTTGACACACAGGCAGCAGAGTTTTAGATGACCTCGAGTTTACAGATAGTAGAATGTGGGAGAATGAGTTTGAATTGTCTAGTCTCCAAGTAATGAAAGCATGAATGAGAGCTTCAGCAGCAGATGAGATGAGACAGGGGTGAAGTTGGGCAATGTTATTGAGGTGGAAATAGGTGGCCATAGTGATGGCACGAATATAAGGTTGGAAGCTCATTTTGTGGTCGAATGCCACAGAGTCACAGAATTGTTACAGCACAGAAGGTGGCCATTCTGTCCATCGTGTCTGCACTGGCTCTCCAAAAGAGCAATTCATCTAGTGTCACGCCCCTGCCTTCTCCCTGTAACTCTGTACAATCTTCCTTTTCAGATAGCTATCCAATTTCCTCCTGAATGCCTCGATTGAATCTGCCTCCACCACACTCTCAGGCAGTGCATTCCAGACCTTAACACTCGCTGTATGAAAATGTTTTCCTCATGTCACTTCTGCTGCTTTTACCAATTACTTTAATTCTTTGTCCTCTCGTTGTCGATCCTTTCAGGTGTGGGAACAGTTTTTCCCTATCAACTGTGTCCAGACACCTCATAATTTTGCAGACGTTTTTCAAATTTCCTCTCAGCCTTCTCTTCTCCAAGGAAAATGTTCCAACTTCTCCAGTCTATCTTCTTAACTGGTATTCTTCATCCCTGGAACCATTCTTGTGAATGTTTTTTCACACTCTCCAATGTCTTCACGTTATCTAATGTGCCCAGAACTATACGCAACGCTGCAGCCGAGGCCGAACTAGTGTCTTATACAAGTTCAAAACAACCTCCTCGCTCTTGTATTCCATGCAACAGGATACTGTAGGCTTTATGAAAAACTCTCTCAACCTGTCCTGCCACCTGCAATGACCGATGCACATATACACCCAGGTCCCTCTGCTCCTGAACCCCCTTTAGAATTGTAACCTTTATTCTATATTTTCCCTCCATGTCCTTCCTACGAAATGAATCACTTCACATTTCTCCACATTGAACTTCACCTGACTGCCCATTCCACCAATTTGTCTATGTCCTTTTTAAGTTTTATAGTATCCTCCTAACAGTTCACAATGTTTCCAAGTTTTGTATCATCTACAAACTTTGAAATTGTGCCCTGTACACCAAGGTCCAGGTCATTAATATATGTCAGGAAGAAAAAGGGTCCTAACACTGATCCCCGGGGACCTCCACCACATATCTTAAATAAAAAAACTTAACGTGCTGGAAATACGCAACAGGTCTGGCACCATCTGAGTTGAGAGAGAGAAACAGAGTTAATGTTTCAGATCTGTGATCTTTCATCAGAACTGGAAAAGGTTAGAAATATCAAGTTTGAAGCAGATAAAGCAGGGATGGGGCAAAATGGAGCAAAAGGGGTGTTGATAGAACAGAGGGTCAGAGAGATTAACTGACCAGGAGGTCATGGGGCAAAGGCAAAGAAAGTGTGCTCATGGTGTGGTGAAAGTCAAAGCATGAGTGCAGAGCAGGTGTTAAATGACAGAATAATGAACAGCCCGAGCTAAAAGCACCAACATAAAAATCCCAGTTTTAGTCTGGCACATGGTAAAAAAAAACTGATGAAACAAAATAATAATAAAAATGGACCAGTCATTCTCTGAAATTATTGAACTCAATGTTTACTCCAGAAGTCTGTAGAATGGACAATGAGGTGCTGTTCCTCGAGCTGACATTGATGTTCACTGGAACACCACAGCAGGTCAAACGCAGATTGGGTGACTGCTTTGTGGAACACCTCCGCTCAGTCCAAAAGCATGACCCCGAGCTTCCGCTCGCTTGTCATTTCAACACACTCCATCCCCCACCCCCGCTCTCATGACTACATTTCTGTTCTTGTGTTTACACCCTCCACTCCCGCTTCACTAGCTTAAAACCTATTACATTTCTAACCTAAGCCAGTTCTGATGGACGCTCACAAGCCTGCAACATTAACTCTGTTTCTCTCTCCACAGACACTGCTGAGTATTTCCAGCACTTTCTGATTCTATTTCAGATTTCCAGCATCTGCAGTATTTTGTTTTGATTCCACTACAAACTTTTCTCCAGCCCAAAAAGCATCCATTAATCACTAATCTCTGTTTCCTGTCACTCAACCAGTTTAGTTTCATGTTGCTACTGTCCTTTTCATTTGATTAGCTGTACCTTTGCTCACAAGTCTGTTGTGTGACACTTTATCAAATGCTTTTTGGAATTCCATTTACACCACATCACAGCATTGCCCTCATCAGGCTTCCTTTTTACCTCTTCAAAAAACGCCAGTAAGTTTGTTAAACACCATTTTCCCTTAACAAATCCATGCTGATTTTCCTTAATTAACCCACATTTGTCCATGTGCCTATTAATGTTGTCCCGAATATGACACCAAGGTTGTAAACAGACTGTCTGAATCTCAGACGGTTACCAGGGAGAGGGATGGAATCAATAGCAAGGGAACAGAGTTGGAGTAGGCAGTGAAAACAATGGCTTCAATCTTCCCAATACTTAATTGGAGGATATTTCTGCTCATCCTGTACTGGATATCAGATAAGCAGTTTGATAATTTAACAACAGTGGAGGAGAGGAGAGAGGTGGTGGCGAGTTAAACTTGATGGAGTTCTTTGATGAAACAATGGAGAGGGTTGAGGTGTGATTTAAGTTATATTTATAGACTTTCAAAATGTGTTTGATCAAGTGTCATTCAATAGACAGATTAGGAAAACTGAACTTTATGCAGTTCTTTGATAAATCAATGGAGACGGTTGCTGAGGGAAGGAATGGTGGAAATAGCAGAGGCACTGGTCAGAATCTTTCAATCCTCCTTGGATATGGGAGTCACGACAGAGGACTGGAGGGCTGTCAATGTTACTCCCTGTTACAAAAAGAGACTAGATAAATCCTGTAACTACTGACCAGTCAGTCTAATGTCGGTGGTTGGAAATTACATGAGGCCAGAACCCAGCTCAAAAATATATCTTTCTTGTGAAAATATGGGATTATAAATGACAAAACAGCACGGATAGGTTAATGGAAAATCATGTCTGATAATCTTAATCAAGTTCGTTGATGACATAACTGTGACTGTTGATGAGGACAACATGTTTTGTGTTAT
>NW_027140772.1:0-30176 GCF_036365525.1 Heterodontus francisci | reverse complement strand
TCACAGTCCAGGCCCAGAGACTTATATATATATATATACACACACACACCACAGTCCAGACACTGAGACTTATATATATACACACACACACCACAGTCCAGGCCCAGAGACTTATATATATATATACACACACACACCACAGTCCAGGCCTGAGACTTATATATATACACACACACCACAGTCCATGCCCTGAGACTTATATATATATACACACACACACCACAGTCCAGGCCCTGAGACTTATATATACACACACACACACCACAGTCCAGGCCCTGAGACTTATATATAAACACACACACACACCACAGTCCAGACACTGAGACTTATATATTTACACAAACACACACCACAGTCCATGCCCTGAGACTTATATATATACACACACACACACCACAGTCCAGGCCCAGAGACTTATATATATATACACACACACCACAGTCCAGGCCCTGAGACTTATATATACACGACACACACACACCACAGTCCAGACACTGAGACTTATATATATACACACACACACCACAGTCCAGGCCCTGAGACTTATATATACACACACACACACCACAGTCCATGCCCTGAGACTTATATATATACACACACAAACACCACAGTCCAGGCCCAGAGACTTATATATATATACACACAAACCACAGTCCAGGCCCTGAGACTTATATATACACACACACACACACCACAGTCCAGACCCTGAGACTTATATATATATACACACACACACCACAGTACAGACCCTGAGACTTATATATACACACACACACACCACAGTCCAGGCCCTGAGACTTATATATACACACACACACACACCACAGTCCAGACACTGAGACTTATATATATACACACACACACACCACAGTCCATGCCCTGAGACTTATATATATACACACACACACACCACAGTCCAGGCCCAGAGATTTATATATACACACACACACACCACAGTCCAGGCCCTGATACTTATATATATACACACACACACACCACAGTCCAGGCCCTGAGACTTATATATACACACACACACACCACATTCCAGGCCCAGAGACTTATATATACACACACACACACCACAGTCCATGCCCTGAGACTTAAATATATACATACAAACACACCACAGTCCAGACCCAGAGACTTATATATATATACACACACACACCCCAGTCCAGGCCCTGTGACTTATATATATATACACACACACCACAGTCCATGCCCTGAGACTTAAATATATACATACAAACACACCACAGTCCAGACCCAGAGACTTATATATACACACACACACACCACAGTCCAGGCCCTGAGACTTATATATATATACACACACACCACAGTCCAGGCCCTGATACTTATATATACACACACACACCACAGTCCAGGCCCTGAGACTTATATATATACACACACACACCACAGTCCAGGCCCTGAGACTTATATATATACACACACACACCACAGTCCAGACCCTGAGACTTATATATATACACACACACACACCACAGTCCAGGCCCAGAGACTTATATATATATACACACACACCACAGTCCAGGCCCTGAGACTTATATATACACACACACACACACCACAGTCCAGACCCTGAGACTTATATATACACACACACCACAGTCCAGACCCTGAGACTTATATATATATACACACACACACCACAGTCCAGACACTGAGACTTATATATATACACACACACACACCACAGTCCATGCCCTGAGACTTATATATACACACACACACACACCACAGTCCAGACACTGAGACTTATATATATACACACACACACCACAGTCCATGCCCTGAGACTTATATATACACACTCACACACACCACAGTCCAGGCCCTGAGAGTAATATATATACTCACACACACCACAGTCCAGGCCATGAGACTTATATATATATACACACACACAAACCACAGTCCATGCCCTGAGACTTATATATATACACACACACACCACAGTCCAGGCCCTGAGACTTATATATTTACACACACACACCACAGTCCAGGCCCTGAGACTTATATATATATACACACACACACCATAGTCCAGGCCTGAGACTTATATATATACAAACACACACACCACAGTCCAGGCCCTGAGACTTATATATATATACACACACACACCACAGTCCAGGCCCTGAGACTTATATATATACACACACACACCACAGTCCAGGCCCTGAGACTTATATATATACACACACACTCCACAGTCCAGGCCCTGAGACTTATATATATATACACACACACACCACAGTCCAGGCCCTGAGACTTATATATATACAAACACACACACCACAGTCCAGGCCCTGAGACTTATATATATACACACACACACCACAGTCCAGGCCCTGAGACTTATATATATATATACACACACACACACCACAGTCCAGGCCCTGAGACTTATATATATACAAACACACACACCACAGTCCAGGCCCTGAGACTTATATATATATACACACACACACCACAGTCCAGGCCCTGAGACTTATATATATACACACACACACCACAGTCCAGGCCCTGAGACTTATATATATACACACACACACCACAGTCCATGCCCTGAGACTTATATATATACACACACACCACAGTCCATGCCCTGAGACTTATATATATACACACACACACACCACAGTCCATGCCCTGAGACTTATATATACACACACACACCACAGCCCATGCCCTGAGACTTATATATATACACACACACACCACAGTCCAGGCCCTGAGACTTATATATATATACACACACACACCACAGTCCAGGCCCTGAGACTTATATATATACACACACACACCACAGTCCAGGCCCTGAGACTTATATATATATACACACACACACCACAGCCCATGCCCTGAGACTTATATATATACACACACACACCACAGTCCAGGCCCTGAGACTTATATATATACACACAGACACCACAGTCCAGGAACTGAGACTTATATATATACACACACACACCACAGTCCAGACCCAGAGACTTATATATATATACACACACACACACCACAGTCCAGGCCCTGAGACTTATATATATACACACACACACCACAGTCCAGGCCCTGAGACTTATATATATATACACACACACCACAGTCCATGCCCTGATACTTATATATATACACACAAACACCACAGTCCAGGCCCAGAGACTTATATATATACACACACACACCACAGTCCAGGCCCTGAGACTTATATATATATATACACACACACACCACAGTCCATGCCCTGATACTTATATATATACACACACACACACCACAGTCCAGGCGCTGAGACTTATATATATATAACACACACACCACAGTCCATGCCCTGATACTTATATATATACACACACACACCACAGTCCAGGCCCTGAGACTTATATATATACACACACACACCACAGTCCATGCCCTGAGACTTATATATATACACACACACCACAGTCCAGGCACTGAGACTTATATATATACACACACACACCACAGTCCAGGCACTGAGACTTATATATATACACACACATACACCACAGTCCATGCCCTGATACTTATATATATACACACACACACACCACAGTCCAGGCCCTGATACTTATATATATACACACACACACCACAGTCCAGGCCCTGATACTTATATATATACACACACACACCACAGTCCATGCCCTGATACTTATATATATACACACACACACCACAGTCCAGGCCCTGAGACTTATATATATACACACACACACCACAGTCCAGGCCCTGAGACTTATATATATATACACACACACACCACAGTCCAGGCCCTGAGACTTATATATATACACACACACACACACCACAGTCCAGGCCCTGAGAATTATATATATACACACACACACCACAGTCCAGGCCCTGAGACTTATATATATATACACACACACCACAGTCCAAGCCCTGATACTTATATATATATACACACACACACCACAGTCCAGGCCCTGAGACTTATATATATATATACACACACACCACAGTCCATGCCCTGATACTTATATATATACACACACACACACCACAGTCCAGGCGCTGAGACTTATATATATACACACACACACACCACAGTCCAGGCCCTGAGACTTATATATATACACACACCACAGTCCAGACCCTGAGACTTATATATATATACACACACACCACAGTCCATGCCCTGATACTTATATATATATACACACACACACACCACAGTCCAGGCCCTGAGACTTATATATATACACACACACACACCACAGTCCAGGCCCTGAGACTTATATATATACAACACACACACCACAGTCCAGGCCCTGAGACTTATATATATACACACACACACCACAGTCCATGCCATGAGACTTATAAATATATACACACACACCACAGTCCAGGCCCTGAGACTTATATATACACACACACACACACCACAGTCCAGGCCCTGAGACTTATATATATACACACACACACCACAGTCCATGCCCTGAGACTTATATATATATACACACACACCACAGTCCAGGCCCTGAGACTTATATATACACACACACACACACCACAGTCCATGCCCTGATACTTACATATACACACACAATCACCACAGTCCATGCCCTGATACTTATATATATATACACACACACCACAGTCCAGGCCCTGAGACTTATATATATATACACACATACCACAGTCCAGGCCCTGAGACTTATATATATACACACACATCACAGTCCAGGCCCTGAGACTTATATATATATACACACACACACACCACAGTCCATGCCCTGAGACTTATATATATACACACACACACACCACAGTCCATGCCCTGATACTTATATATACAAACACACACCACAGTCCATGCCCTGAGACTTATATATATACACACACACCACAGTCCAGGCCCTGAGACTTATATATATATACACACACACCACAGTCCAGGCCCTGAGACTTATATATATACACACACACACCACAGTCCATGCCCTGATACTTATATATATATACACACACATACACCACAGTCCAGGCCCTGAGACTTATATATTTACACACACACACCACAGTCCAGGCCCTGAGACTTATATATATATACACACACACTCACCACAGTCCATGCCCTGAGACTTATATATATACACACACACACCACAGTCCATGCCCTGATACTTATATATATACACACACACACCCCACAGTCCAGACCCTGAGACTTATATATATACACACACACACCACAGTCCAGGCCCTGAGACTTATATATATACACACACACACCACAGTCCAGGCCCTGAGACTTATATATATACACACACATACCACAGTCCAGGCCCTGAGACTTATATATATATACACACACACCACAGTCCAGGCCCTGAGACTTATATATATATACACATACACCACAGTCCAGGCCCTGAGACTTATATATATACACACACATACACCACAGTCCAGGCCCTGAGACTTATATATATACACACACACACCACAGTCCATGCCCTGATACTTATATATATACACACACACACCACAGTCCAGGCCCTGAGACTTATATATATATACACACACACCACAGTCCAGGCCCTGAGACTTATATATATACACACACACACACCACAGTCCATGCCCTGATACTTATATATATACACACACATGCACCACAGTCCAGGCCCTGAGACTTATATATATACACACACACACCACAGTCCATGCCCTGATACTTATATATATACACACACACACCACAGTCCAGGCCCTGAGACTTATATATATACACACACACACCACAGTCCATGCCCTGATACTTATATATATACACACACACACCACAATCCAGGCCCAGAGACTTACACACACACACACCACAGTCCATGCCCTGAGAATTATATATATACACACACACCCACAGTCCATGCCCTGAGACTTATATATATACACACACACCACCACAGTCCAGGCCCTGAGACTTATATATATATACACACACACCACAGTCCAGGCCCTGAGACTTAATATATATATATACACACACACCACAGTCCAGGCCCTGAGACTTATATATATACACACACATACACCACATTCCAGGCCCTGAGACTTATATATATACACACACACACCACAGTCCATGCCCTGATACTTATATATATACACACACACACACCACAGTCCATGCCCTGAGACTTATATATATATACACACACACCACAGTCCAGGCCCTGAGACTTATATATATACACACACACGACACCACAAGTCCCATGCCCTGAGACTTATATATATAACACACATGCACCACAGTCCAGGCCTGAGACTTATATATATACACACACACACCACAGTCCATGCCCTGAGACTTATATATATACACACACACACCACAGTCCAGGCCCTGAGACTTATATATATACACACACACACCACAGTCCATGCCCTGATACTTATATATATACACACACACACCACAGTCCAGGCCCAGAGACTTATATATATACACACACACACACCACAGTCCAGGCCCTGAGACTTATATATATACACACACACACACCACAGTCCATGCCCTGATACTTATATATATACACACACACACCACAGTCCAGGCCCTGAGACTCATATATATACACACACACAACACAGTCCATGCCCTGATACTTATATATATACACACACACACCACAGGTCCAGGCCCTGAGACTTATATATATACACACACACTCACCACAGTCCATGCCCTGAGACTTATATATATACACACACATACACCACAGTCCAGGCCCTGAGACTTATATATATACACACACACACACCACAGTCCATGCCCTGATACTTATATATATACACACACACACACCACAGTCCAGGCCCTGAGACTTATATATATATACACACACACCACAGTCCAGGCCCTGAGACTTATATATATACACACACACACACCACAGTCCATGCCCTGATAATTATATATATACACACACATGCACCACAGTCCAGGCCCTGAGACTTATATATATACACACACACACCACAGTCCATGCCCTGATACTTATATATATACACACACACACCACAGTCCAGGCCCTGAGACTTATATATATACACACACACACCACAGTCCATGCCCTGATACTTATATATATACACACACACACCACAATCCAGGCCCAGAGACTTATATATATACACACACACACACCACAGTCCATGCCCTGAGACTTATATATATACACACACACCACAGTCCATGCCCTGATACTTATATATATACACACACACACCACAGTCCAGGCCCTGAGACTCATATATATACACACACACAACACAGTCCATGCCCTGATACTTATATATATACACACACACACCACAGTCCAGGCCCTGAGACTTATATATATACACACACACTCACCACAGTCCATGCCCTGAGACTTATATATATACACACACACACACCACAGTCCATGCCCTGATACTTATATATATACACACACATACACCACAGTCCAGGCCCTGAGACTTATATATATACACACACACACCACAGTCCAGGCCCTGAGACTTATATATATATACACACACACACTCACCACAGTCCATGCCCTGAGACTTATATATACACACACACACACCACAGTCCATGCCCTGATACTTATATATATACACACACACACCACAGTCCAGGCCCTGAGACTTATAGATATACACACACACACCACAGTCCAGGCCCTGAGACTTATATATATACACACACACACCACAGTCCAGACCCTGAGACTTATATATACACACACACACTCACCACAGTCCATGCCCTGAGACTTATATATATACACACACAGACACCACAGTCCATGCCCTGATACTTATATATATACACACACATACACCACAGTCCAGGCCCTGAGACTTATATATATACACACACACACCACCGTCCAGGCCCTGAGACTTATATATATATACACACACACTCACCACAGTCCATGCCCTGAGACTTATATATATATACACACACTCACCACAGTCCAGGCCCTGAGACTTATATATATACACACACACACCACAGTCCATGCCCTGAGACTTATATATATACACACACACACACCACAGTCCAGGCCCTGAGACTTATATATATATACACACACAAACCACAGTCCATGCCCTGAGACTTATATATATACACACACACACACCACAGTCCAGGCCCTGAGACTTATATATATATACACACACACACCACAGTCCATGCCCTGAGACTTATATATATATACACACTCACACACCACATTCCAGGCCCTGAGACTTATATATATACACACACACACCACATTCCATGCCCTGAGACTTATATATATATACACACACACCACAGTCCATGCCCTGAGACTTATATATATACACACTCACACACCACAGTCCAGGCCCTGAGACTTATATATATACACACACACACACCACATTCCATGCCCTGAGACTTATATATATACACACACACACCACAGTCCAGGCCCTGAGACTTATATATATACACACACACACACCACAGTCCATGCCCTGAGACTTATATATATACACACACACACACCACAGTCCAGGCCCTGAGACTTATATATATACACACACACACCACAGTCCAGGCCCTGAGACTTATATATATACACACACACACACCACAGTCCATGCCCTGAGACTTATATATATACACACACACACACCACAGTCCAGGCCCTGAGACTTATATATATACACACACACACCACAGTCCATGCCCTGATACTTATATATATACACACACACACCACAGTCCAGGCCCTGAGACTTATATATATACACACACACTCACCACAGTCCATGCCCTGAGACTTATATATACACACACACTCACCACAGTCCAGGCACTGAGACTTATATATATATATACACACACACACCACAGTCCAGGCCCTGAGACTTATATATATACACACACACCACAGTCCATGCCCTGAGACTTATATATATACACACACACACACCACATTCCATGCCCTGAGACTTATATATATACACACACACACACCACAGTCCATGCTCTGAGACTTATATATATACACACTCACACACCACAGTCCAGGCCCTGAGACTTATATATATACACACACACACACCACAGTCCATGCCCTGAGACTTATATATATACACACACACACACCACAGTCCAGGAACTGAGACTTATATATATACACAAACACATCACAGTCCAGGCCCTGAGACTTATATATATACACACTCACACACCGCAGTCCAGGCCCTGAGACTTATATATATACACACACACACCACAGTCCAGGCCCTGAGACTTATATATATATACACACACACCACAGTCCAGGCCCTGAGACTTATATATACACACACACACCACAGTCCAGGCCCTGAGACTTATATATATACACACACACACACACCACAGTCCAGGCCCTGAGACTTATATATATACACACACACACCACAGTCCAGGCCCTGAGACTTATAGATATACACACTCACACACCACAGTCCAGGCCCTGAGACTTATATATATACACACACACACCACAGTCCATGCCCTGAGACTTATATATATACACACTCACACACCACAGTCCAGGCCCTGAGACTTATATATATACACACACACACCACAGTCCAGGCCCTGAGACTTATATATATACACACTCACACACCACAGTCCAGGCCCTGAGACTTATATATATACACACACACACCACAGTCCATGCCCTGATACTTATATATATACACACACACACCACAGTCCAGGCCCTGAGAGTTATATATATATACACACACACCACAGTCCATGCCCTGAGACTTATATATATATACACACACACCACAGTCCATGCCCTGAGACTTATATATATACACACACACACACCACAGTCCAGGAACTGAGACTTATATATATACACACACACACCACAGTCCAGGCCCTGAGACTTATATATATATACACACACACCACAGTCCATGCCCTGAGACTTATATATATACACACACACACACCACAGTCCAGGAACTGAGACTTATATATATACACACACACACCACAGTCCAGGAACTGATACTTATATATATACACACACACCACAGTCCAGGCCCTGCGACTTATATATATACACACACACACACCACAGTCCATGCCCTGAGACTTATATATATACACACACACACACACCACAGTCCAGGCCCTGAGACTCATATATATACACACACACACCACAGTCCAGGCCCTGATACTTATATATATACACACACACCACAGTCCAGGCCCTGCGACTTATATATATATATACACACACACACCACAGTCCAGGCCCTGAGACTTATATATATACACACACACACACCACAGTCCATGCCCTGAGACTTATATAAAGACACACACACACACCACAGTCCAGGAACTGAGACTTATATATATACACACACACACCACAGTCCAGGCCCTGAGACTTATATATATACACACACACACACCACAGTCCATGCCCTGAGACTTATATATATACACACACACACACCACAGTCCAGGAACTGAGACTTATATATACACACACACACACCCCACAGTCCAGACCCTGAGACTTATATATATACACAAACACCCCGCAGTCCAGGCCCTGAGACTTATATATATACACACACACACCACAGTCCAGGCCCTGAGACTTATATATATACACACACACACCACAGTCCATGCCCTGATACTTATATATATACACAAACACCACAGTCCAGGCCCTGAGACTTATATATATACACACACACACACACCACAGTCCATGCCCTGAGACTTATATATATACACACACACACACCACAGTCCAGGAACTGAGACTTATATATATACACACACACACCACAGTCCAGGCCCTGAGACTTATATATATACACACACACACACCACAGTCCATGCCCTGAGACTTATATATATACACACACCACAGTCCAGACCCTGAGACTTATATATATACACACACACACCACAGTCCAGGCCCTGAGACTTATATATATACACACACACACCACAGTCCAGGAACTGATACTTATATATATATATACACAAACACCACAGTCCAGGCCCTGAGACTTATATATATACACACACACACCACAGTCCAGGAACTGAGACTTATATATATACACACACACCACAGTCCAGGCCCTGAGACTTATATATATACACACACACACACACCACAGTCCAGGCCCTGAGACTTATATATATACACACACACACACCACAGTCCAGGCCCTGAGACTTATATATATACACACACACACCACAGTCCATGCCCTGAGACTTATATATATACACACACACACACCACAGTCCAGGCCCTGAGACTTATATATATACACACACACACACCACAGTCCAGGAACTGAGACTTATATATATACACACACACACACCACAGTCCATGCCCTGAGACTTATATATATACACACACACACACCACAGTCCAGGCCCTGAGACTTATATATATACACACACACACACCACAGTCCAGGAACTGAGACTTATATATATACACACACACACACCACAGTCCAGGCCCTGAGACTTATATATATACACACACACACACCACAGTCCAGGAACTGAGACTTATATATATACACACACACACACCACAGTCCAGGCCCTGAGACTTATATATATACACACACACACCACAGTCCAGGCACTGAGACTTATATATATACACACACACACACCACAGTCCAGGCCCTGAGACTTATATATATACACACACACACCACAGTCCAGGCCCTGAGACTTATATATATACACACACACACCACAGTCCAGGCACTGAGACTTATATATATACACACACACACACCACAGTCCAGGCCCTGAGACTTATATATATACACACACACACCACAGTCCATGCCCTGAGACTTATATATATACACACACACACACCACAGTCCAGGAACTGAGACTTATATATATACACACACACACACCACAGTCCAGGCCCTGAGACTTATATATATACACACACACACACCACAGTCCATGCCCTGAGACTTATATATATACACACACACACACCACAGTCCAGGAACTGAGACTTATATATATACACACACACACACCACAGTCCAGGCCCTGAGACTTATATATATACACACACACACCACAGTCCAGGCCCTGAGACTTATATATATATACACACACACTCCACAGTCCATGCCCTGATACTTATATATATACACACACACACCACAGTCCATGCCCTGAGACTTATATATATACACACACACACCACAGTCCATGCCCTGAGACTTATATATATACACACACACACACCACAGTCCAGGAACTGAGACTTATATATATACACACACACACCACAGTCCAGGCCCTGAGACTTATATATATACACACACACACACCACAGTCCATGCCCTGAGACTTATATATATACACACTCACACACACCACAGTCCATGCCCTGAGATTTATATATATACACACACACACCACAGTCCATGCCCTGAGACTTATATATATACACACACTCACACCACAGTCCATGCCCTGAGACTTATATATATATACACACACACACACCACAGTCCATGCCCTGAGTCTTATATATATACACACACACACCACAGTCCAGGCACTGAGACTTATATATATATACACACACACTCACCACAGTCCAGGCCCTGAGACTTATATATATACACACACACACCACAGTCCAGACCCTGAGACTTATATATATATACACACACACACCACAGTCCAGACCCTGAGACTTATATATATACACACACACACCACAGTCCATGCCCTGAGACTTATATATATACACACACAAACCACAGTCCAGGCACTGAGACTTATATATATATATACACACACACACCACAGTCCAGGCACTGAGACTTATATATATATATACACACACACACCACAGTCCAGGCACTGAGACTTATATATATATATACACACACACACCACAGTCCAGGCCCTGAGACTAATATATATACACACACACACACACCACAGTCCATGCCCTGAGACTTATATATATATATACACACACCACAGTCCAGGCCCTGAGACTTATATATATACACACACACACCACAGTCCAGGCCCTGAGACTTATATATATACACACACACACCACAGTCCATGCCCTGAGACTTATATATATATACACACACACACCACAGTCCAGGCCCTGAGACTTATATATATACACACACACACCACAGTCCAGGCCCTGAGACTTATATATATACACACACACACCACAGTCCAGGCCCTCAGACTTATATATATACACACACACACCACAGTCCATGCCCTGAGACTTATATATATACACACACACACCACAGTCCAGGCCCTGAGACTTATATATAAACACACACACACCACAGTCCATGCCCTGAGACTAATATATATACACACACAAACCACAGTCCAGGCACTGAGACTTATATATACATATACACACACACACCACAGTCCAGGCCCTGAGACTTATATATATACACACACACACACACCACAGTCCATGCCCTGAGACTTATATATATATACACACACACACACCACAGTCCATGCCCTGATACTTATATATACACACACACACACCACAGTCCAGGCCCTGAGACTTATATATATATACACACACACACACACCACAGTCCATGCCCTGATACTTATATATACACACACACACCACAGTCCATGCCCTGAGACTTATATATATACACACACACACCACAGTCCAGGCCCTGAGACTTATATATATACACACACACACCACAGTCCAGGCCCTGAGACTTATCTATATACACACACACCACAGTCCATGCCCTGAGACTTATATATATACACACACACACCACAGTCCATGCCCTGATACTTAAATATACACACACACACACCACAGTCCAGGCCCTGAGAATTATCTATATACACACACACCACAGTCCATGCCCTGAGACTTATATATATACACACACACACCACATTCCATGCCCTGATACTTATATATATACACACGCACACCACAGTCCAAGCCCTGAGACTTATATATATACACACACACTCACCACAGTCCATGCCCTGAGACTTATATATATACACAGACACACACCACAGTCCATGCCCTGAGACTTATATATATACACACACACACCACAGTCCAGGCCCTGAGACTTATATATATACACACACACACACCACAGTCCAGGCCCTGAGACTTATATATATACACACAGACCACAGTCCAGGCCCTGAGACTTATATATATACACACACACACACCACAGTCCATGCCCTGAGACTTATATATACACACACACACCACAGTCCATGCCCTGATACTTATATATATACACACACACCACAGTCCAGACCCTGAGACTTATATATATACACATACACACCACAGTCCAGGCCCAGAGACTTATATATATACACACACTCACCACAGTCCAGGCCCTGAGACTTATATATATACACACACACACACCACAGTCCATGCCCTGAGACTTATATATATACACACACACACACCACAGTCCAGGCCCTGAGACTTATATATATACACACACACCACAGTCCATGCCCTGAGACTTATATATACACACACACACCACAGTCCATGCCCTGATACTTATATATATACACACACACCACAGTCCAGGCCCTGAGACTTATATATACACACACACACACCACAGTCCAGGCCCTGAGACTTATATATATACACACACACACCACAGTCCATGCCCTGAGACTTACATATACACACACACACACCACAGTCCAGGCCCTGAGACTTATATATATACACACACACACCACAGTCCATGCCCTGATACTTATATATATACACACACACACCACAGTCCATGCCCTGAGACTTATATATACACACACACACACCACAGTCCAGGCCCTGAGACTTATATATATACACACACACCACAGTCCAGGCCCTGATACTTATATATATACACACACACACACCACAGTCCATGCCCTGAGACTTATATATATACACACACACCACAGTCCATGCCCTGAGACTTATATATACACACACACACACACCACAGTCCATGCCCTGAGACTTATATATATACACACACACCACAGTCCATGCCCTGAGACTTATATATACACACACACACACACCACAGTCCAGGCCCTGAGACTTATATATATACACACACACACCACAGTCCATGCCCTGAGACTTATATATATACACACACACACACCACAGTCCATGCCCTGAGACTTATATATATACACAACACACACCACAGTCCATGCCCTGAGACTTATGTATATACACACACACCACAGTCCATGCCCTGAGACTTATATATACACACACACACCACAGTCCAGGCCCTGAGACTTATATATATATACACACACACACCACAGTCCAGGCCCTGAGACTTATATATATATACACACACACCACAGTCCAGGCCCTGAGACTTATATATATATATACACACACACACCACAGTCCATGCCCTGAGACTTATATATATATACACACACACCACAGTCCAGGCCCTGAGACTTATATATATATACACACACACCACAGTCCAGGCCCTGAGACTTATATATATACACACACACACCACAGTCCAGGCCCTGAGACTTATATATATATATACACACACACACCACAGTCCATGCCCTGAGACTTATATATATATACACACACACCACAGTCCAGGCCCTGAGACTTATATATATACACACACACACACCACAGTCCAGGCCCTGAGACTTATATATATATATACACACACACACCACAGTCCATGCCCTGAGACTTATATATATATACACACACACCACAGTCCAGGCCCTGAGACTTATATATATATACACACACACACCACAGTCCAGGCCCAGAGACTTATATATATACACACACACTCACCACAGTCCAGGCCCTGAGACTTATATATATACACACACACACACCACAGTCCAGGCCCTGAGACTTATATATATACACACACACACACACCACAGTCCATGCCCTGAGACTTATATATATACACACACACACCACAGTCCAGGCCCTGAGACTTATATATATACACACACACCACAGTCCAGGCCCTGATACTTATATATATACACACACACACACCACAGTCCATGCCCTGAGAGTTATATATATACACACACACCACAGTCCATGCCCTGAGACTTATATATATACACACACACACACCACAGTCCATGCCCTGAGACTTATATATATACACACACACCACAGTCCATGCCCTGAGACTTATATATATACACACACACACACCACAGTCCAGGCCCTGAGACTTATATATATACACATACACCACAGTCCAGGCCCTGATACTTATATATATACACACACACACACCACAGTCCATGCCCTGAGACTTATATATATACACACACACACACCACAGTCCATGCCCTGAGACTTATATATATACACACACACCACAGTCCATGCCCTGAGACTTATATATATACACACACACCACAGTCCATGCCCTGAGACTTATATATATACACACACACCACAGTCCATGCCCTGAGACTTATATATATACACACACACACACCACAGCCCAGGCCCTGAGACTTATATATATACACATACACCACAGTCCAGGCCCTGATACTTATATATATACACACACACACCACAGTCCAGGCCCTGAGACTTATATATACACACACACCACAGTCCAGGCCCTGAGACTTATATATATACACACACACCACAGTCCATGCCCTGAGACTTATATATATACACACACACCACAGTCCATGCCCTGAGACTTATATATATACACACACACACACCACAGTCCAGGCCCTGAGACTTATATATATATATACACACACTCACCACAGTCCATGCCCTGAGACTTATATATATACACACACACACACCACAGTCCAGGCCCTGAGACTTATATATATACACACACACCACAGTCCATGCCCTGAGACTTATATATATACACACACACCACAGTCCATGCCCTGAGACTTATATATATACACACACACACACCACAGTCCAGGCCCTGAGACTTATATATATATATACACACACACCACAGTCCATGCCCTGAGACTTATATATATACACACACACACACCACAGTCCATGCCCTGAGACTTATATATATACACACACACACACCACAGTCCATGCCCTGAGACTTATATATATACACACACACCACAGTCCATGCCCTGAGACTTATATATATACACACACACACACCACAGTCCAGGCCCTGAGACTTATATACATACACACACACACCACAGTCCAGGCCCTGAGACTTATATATATATACATACACACACACCACAGTCCAGGCCCAGAGACTTATATATATACACACACACACACCACAGTCCATGCCCTGAGACTTATATATATACATACACACACACCACAGTCCAGGCCCTGAGACTTATATATATACACACACACACACCACAGTCCATGCCCTGAGACTTATATATATACACACACACACACCACAGTCCATGCCCTGAGACTTATATATATACACACACACCACAGTCCATGCCCTGAGACTTATATATATACACACACACACACCACAGTCCATGCCCTGAGACTTATATATATATATACACACACACCACAGTCCATGCCCTGAGACTTATATATATACACACACACACACCACAGTCCATGCCCTGAGACTTATATATATACACACACACCACAGTCCATGCCCTGAGACTTATATATATACACACACACACAACACAGTCCAGGCCCTGAGACTTATATATATACACATACACCACAGTCCAGGCCCTGATACTTATATATATACACACACACACCACAGTCCAGGCCCTGAGACTTATATATACACACACACCACAGTCCAGGCCCTGAGACTTATATATATACACACACACCACAGTCCATGCCCTGAGAATTATATATATACACACACACCACAGTCCATGCCCTGAGACTTATATATATACACACACACACACCACAGTCCAGGCCCTGAGACTTATATATATATACACACACTCACCACAGTCCATGCCCTGAGACTTATATATATACACACACACACACCACAGTCCAGGCCCTGAGACTTATATATTTACACACACACCACAGTCCATGCCCTGAGACTTATATATATACACACACACACACCACAGTCCAGGCCCTGAGACTTATATATATATACACACACACACCACAGTCCATGCCCTGAGACTTATATATATATACACACACACACACCACAGTCCATGCCCTGAGACTTATATATATACACACACACACACCACAGTCCATGCCCTGAGACTTATATATATACACACACACCACAGTCCATGCCCTGAGACTTATATATATACACACACACACACCACAGTCCAGGCCCTGAGACTTATATATATACACACACACACCACAGTCCAGGCCCTGAGACTTATATATATACATACACACACACCACAGTCCAGGCCCAGAGACTTATATATATACACACACACACACCACAGTCCATGCCCTGAGACTTATATATATACATACACACACACCACAGTCCAGGCCCTGAGACTTATATATATACACACACACACACCACAGTCCATGCCCTGAGACTTATATATATACACACACACACACCACAGTCCATGCCCTGAGACTTATATATATACACACACACCACAGTCCATGCCCTGAGACTTATATATATACACACACACACACCACAGTCCAGGCCCTGAGACTTATATATATACACATACACCACAGTCCAGGCCCTGAGACTTATATATATACACACACACACACCACAGTCCATGCCCTGAGACTTATATATATACACACACACACACCACAGTCCAGGCCCTGAGACTTATATATATACAAACACACACAACACAGTCCAGGCCCTGAGACCTATATATATATATACACACACACACCACAGTCCAGGCCCTGAAACTTATATATTCACACACACACCACAGTCCATGCCCTGAGACTTATATATATACACACACACACCACAGTCCATGCCCTGAGACTTCTATATACACACACACACCCCACAGTCCAGACCCTGAGACTTATATATATACACACACACACCACAGTCCAGGCCCTGAGACTTATATATATACACACACACACCACAGTCCAGGCCCTGAGACTTATATATATACACACACACACCACAGTCCATGCCCTGATACTTATATATATACACACACACACCACAGTCCAGGCCCTGAGACTTATATATATACACACACACACACCACATTCCATGCCCTGAGACTTATATATATACACACACACACACCACAGTCCAGACCCTGAGACTTATATATATATACACACACACACCACCGTCCATGCCCTGAGACTTATATATATATACACACACACACCACAGTCCATGCCCTGAGACTTATATATATACACACACACACCACAGTCCATGCCCTGAGACTTATATATATACACACACACACACCACAGTCCAGGAACTGAGACTTATATATATACACACACACACCACAGTCCAGGCCCTGAGACTTATATATATACACACTCACACACCACAGTCCAGGCCCTGAGACTTATATATATACACACACACACCACAGTCCAGGCCCTGAGACTTATATATATACACACTCACACACCACAGTCCAGGCCCTGAGACTTATATATATACACACACACACCACAGTCCAGGCCCTGAGACTTGTATATATACACACTCACACACCACAGTCCAGGCCCTGAGACTTATATATATACACACACACACCACAGTCCATGCCCTGAGACTTATATATATACACACTCACACACCACAGTCCAGGCCCTGAGACTTATATATATACACACACACACCACAGTCCAGGCCCTGAGACTTATATATATACACAGACACACCACAGTCCATGCCCTGAGACTTATATATATATACACACACACACCACAGTCCAGGAACTGAGACTTATATATATACACACACACACACCAAAGTCCATGCCCTGAGACTTATATATATACACACACACCACAGTCCAGGCCCTGAGACTTATATATATACACACACACACACCACAGTCCATGCCCTGAGACTTATATATATACACACACACACACCACAGTCCAGGAACTGATACTTATATATATACACACACACACCACTGACCAGGCCCTGAGACTTATATATATACACACACACCACAGTCCAGGCCCTGAGACTTATATATATACACACACACACACCACAGTCCATGCCCTGAGACTTATATATATACACACACACACACCACAGTCCAGGAACTGATACTTATATATATATACACACACACACCACAGTCCAGGCCCTGAGACTTATATATATACACACACACACCACAGTCCAGACACTGAGACTTATATATATACACACACACACCACAGTCCAGGCCCTGAGACTTATATATATACACACACACACCACAGTCCATGCCCTGATACTTATATATATACACACACACACCACAGTCCAGGCCCTGAGACTTATATATATATATACACACACACCACAGTCCAGGCCCTGAGACTTATATATATACACACACACACCCCACAGTCCAGACACTGAGACTTATATATATACACACACACACCACAGTCCAGGCCCTGAGACTTATATATATACACACACACACCACAGTCCAGGCCCTGAGACTTATATATATACACACACACACCACAGTCCATGCCCTGATACTTATATATATACACACACACACCACAGTCCAGGCCCTGAGACTTATATATATATACACACACACACCACAGTCCAGGAACTGAGACTTATATATTACACACACACACCACAGTCCATGCCCTGAGACTTATATATATACACACACACACCACAGTCCATGCCCTGAGACTTATATATATACACACACACACACCACAGTCCATGCCCTGAGACTTATATATATACACACACAAACCACAGTCCAGGCACTGAGACTTATATATACATATACACACACACACCACAGTCCAGGCCCTGAGACTTATATATATACACACACACACACACCACAGTCCATGCCCTGAGACTTATATATATATACACACACACACACCACAGTCCATGCCCTGATACTTATATATACACACACACACACCACAGTCCAGGCCCTGAGACTTATATATATATACACACACACACACACCACAGTCCATGCCCTGATACTTATATATACACACACACACCACAGTCCATGCCCTGAGACTTATATATATACACACACACACCACAGTCCAGGCCCTGAGACTTATATATATACACACACACACACCACAGTCCAGGCCCTGAGACTTATCTATATACACACACACCACAGTCCATGCCCTGAGACTTATATATATACACACACACACCACAGTCCATGCCCTGATACTTAAATATACACACACACACACCACAGTCCAGGCCCTGAGACTTATCTATATACACACACACCACAGTCCATGCCCTGAGACTTATATATATACACACACACACCACATTCCATGCCCTGATACTTATATATATACACACGCACACCACAGTCCAAGCCCTGAGACTTATATATATACACACACACTCACCACAGTCCATGCCCTGAGACTTATATATATACACACACACACACCACAGTCCATGCCCTGAGACTTATATATATACACACACACACCACAGTCCAGGCCCTGAGACTTATATATATACACACACACACACCACAGTCCAGGCCCTGAGACTTATATATATACACACAGACCACAGTCCAGGCCCTGAGACTTATATATATACACACACACACACCACAGTCCATGCCCTGAGACTTATATACACACACACACACCACAGTCCATGCCCTGATACTTATATATATACACACACACCACAGTCCAGACCCTGAGACTTATATATATACACATACACACCACAGTCCAGGCCCAGAGACTTATATATATACACACACTCACCACAGTCCAGGCCCTGAGACTTATATATATACACACACACACACCACAGTCCATGCCCTGAGACTTATATATACACACACACACACCACAGTCCAGGCCCTGAAACTTATATATATACACACACACACCACAGTCCATGCCCTGATACTTATATATATACACACACACACCACAGTCCATGCCCTGAGACTTATATATATACACACACACACCACAGTCCAGGCCCTGAGACTTATATATATACACACACACCACAGTCCATGCCCTGAGACTTATATATACACACACACACCACAGTCCATGCCCTGATACTTATATATATACACACACACCACAGTCCAGGCCCTGAGACTTATATATACACACACACACACCACAGTCCAGGCCCTGAGACTTATATATATACACACACACACCACAGTCCATGCCCTGAGACTTACATATACACACACACACACCACAGTCCAGGCCCTGAGACTTATATATATACACACACACACCACAGTCCATGCCCTGATACTTATATATATACACACACACACCACAGTCCATGCCCTGAGACTTATATATACACACACACACACCACAGTCCAGGCCCTGAGACTTATATATATACACACACACCACAGTCCAGGCCCTGATACTTATATATATACACACACACACACCACAGTCCATGCCCTGAGACTTATATATATACACACACACCACAGTCCATGCCCTGAGACTTATATATATACACACACACACACCACAGTCCATGCCCTGAGACTTATATATATACACACACACCACAGTCCATGCCCTGAGACTTATATATACACACACACACACACCACAGTCCAGGCCCTGAGACTTATATATATACACACACACACCACAGTCCATGCCCTGAGACTTATATATATACACACACACACACCACAGTCCATGCCCTGAGACTTATATATATACACAACACACACCACAGTCCATGCCCTGAGACTTATATATACACACACACACCACAGTCCAGGCCCTGAGACTTATATATATATACACACACACACCACAGTCCAGGCCCTGAGACTTATATATATATACACACACACCACAGTCCAGGCCCTGAGACTTATATATATATATACACACACACACCACAGTCCATGCCCTGAGACTTATATATATATACACACACACCACAGTCCAGGCCCTGAGACTTATATATATATACACACACACCACAGTCCAGGCCCTGAGACTTATATATATACACACACACACCACAGTCCAGGCCCTGAGACTTATATATATATATACACACACACACCACAGTCCATGCCCTGAGACTTATATATATATACACACACACCACAGTCCAGGCCCTGAGACTTATATATATACACACACACACACCACAGTCCAGGCCCTGAGACTTATATATATATATACACACACACACCACAGTCCATGCCCTGAGACTTATATATATATACACACACACCACAGTCCAGGCCCTGAGACTTATATATATATACACACACACACCACAGTCCAGGCCCAGAGACTTATATATATACACACACACTCACCACAGTCCAGGCCCTGAGACTTATATATATACACACACACACACCACAGTCCAGGCCCTGAGACTTATATATATACACACACACACACACCACAGTCCATGCCCTGAGACTTATATATATACACACACACACCACAGTCCAGGCCCTGAGACTTATATATATACACACACACCACAGTCCAGGCCCTGATACTTATATATATACACACACACACACCACAGTCCATGCCCTGAGAGTTATATATATACACACACACCACAGTCCATGCCCTGAGACTTATATATATACACACACACACACCACAGTCCATGCCCTGAGACTTATATATATACACACACACCACAGTCCATGCCCTGAGACTTATATATATACACACACACACACCACAGTCCAGGCCCTGAGACTTATATATATACACATACACCACAGTCCAGGCCCTGATACTTATATATATACACACACACACACCACAGTCCATGCCCTGAGACTTATATATATACACACACACACACCACAGTCCATGCCCTGAGACTTATATATATACACACACACCACAGTCCATGCCCTGAGACTTATATATATACACACACACCACAGTCCATGCCCTGAGACTTATATATATACACACACACCACAGTCCATGCCCTGAGACTTATATATATACACACACACACACCACAGCCCAGGCCCTGAGACTTATATATATACACATACACCACAGTCCAGGCCCTGATACTTATATATATACACACACACACCACAGTCCAGGCCCTGAGACTTATATATACACACACACCACAGTCCAGGCCCTGAGACTTATATATATACACACACACCACAGTCCATGCCCTGAGACTTATATATATACACACACACCACAGTCCATGCCCTGAGACTTATATATATACACACACACACACCACAGTCCAGGCCCTGAGACTTATATATATATATACACACACTCACCACAGTCCATGCCCTGATACTTATATATATACACACACACACACCACAGTCCAGGCCCTGAGACTTATATATATACACACACACCACAGTCCATGCCCTGAGACTTATATATATACACACACACCACAGTCCATGCCCTGAGAACTATATATATACACACACACACACCACAGTCCAGGCCCTGAGACTTATATATATATATACACACACACCACAGTCCATGCCCTGAGACTTATATATATACACACACACACACCACAGTCCATGCCCTGAGACTTATATATATACACACACACACACCACAGTCCATGCCCTGAGACTTATATATATACACACACACCACAGTCCATGCCCTGAGACTTATATATATACACACACACACACCACAGTCCAGGCCCTGAGACTTATATACATACACACACACACCACAGTCCAGGCCCTGAGACTTATATATATATACATACACACACACCACAGTCCAGGCCCAGAGACTTATATATATACACACACACACACCACAGTCCATGCCCTGAGACTTATATATATACATACACACACACCACAGTCCAGGCCCTGAGACTTATATATATACACACACACACACCACAGTCCATGCCCTGAGAGTTATATATATACACACACACACACCACAGTCCATGCCCTGAGACTTATATATATACACACACACACCACAGTCCATGCCCTGAGACTTATATATATACACACACACACACCACAGTCCATGCCCTGAGACTTATATATATATATACACACACACCACAGTCCATGCCCTGAGACTTATATATATACACACACACACACCACAGTCCATGCCCTGAGACTTATATATATACACACACACACACCACAGTCCATGCCCTGAGACTTATATATATACACACACACCACAGTCCATGCCCTGAGACTTATATATATACACACACACACACCACAGTCCAGGCCCTGAGACTTATATATATACACATACACCACAGTCCAGGCCCTGAGACTTATATATATACACACACACACACCACAGTCCATGCCCTGAGACTTATATATATACACACACACACACCACAGTCCAGGCCCTGAGACTTATATATATACAAACACACACACCACAGTCCAGGCCCTGAGACCTATATATATATATACACACACACACCACAGTCCAGGCCCTGAAACTTATATATTCACACACACACCACAGTCCATGCCCTGAGACTTATATATATACACACACACACCACAGTCCATGCCCTGAGACTTCTATATACACACACACACCCCACAGTCCAGACCCTGAGACTTATATATATACACACACACACCACAGTCCAGGCCCTGAGACTTATATATATACACACACACAACACAGTCCAGGCCCTGAGACTTATATATATACACACACACACCACAGTCCATGCCCTGATACTTATATATATACACACACACACCACAGTCCAGGCCCTGAGACTTATATATATACACACACACACACCACATTCCATGCCCTGAGACTTATATATATACACACACACACACCACAGTCCAGACCCTGAGACTTATATATATATACACACACACACCACAGTCCATGCCCTGAGACTTATATATATATACACACACACACCACAGTCCATGCCCTGAGACTTATATATATACACACACACACCACAGTCCATGCCCTGAGACTTATATATATACACACACACACACCACAGTCCAGGAACTGAGACTTATATATATACACACACACACCACAGTCCAGGCCCTGAGACTTATATATATACACACTCACACACCACAGTCCAGGCCCTGAGACTTATATATATACACACACACACCACAGTCCAGGCCCTGAGACTTATATATATACACACTCACACACCACAGTCCAGGCCCTGAGACTTATATATATACACACACACACCACAGTCCAGGCCCTGAGACTTGTATATATACACACTCACACACCACAGTCCAGGCCCTGAGACTTATATATATACACACACACACCACAGTCCATGCCCTGAGACTTATATATATACACACTCACACACCACAGTCCAGGCCCTGAGACTTATATATATACACACACACACCACAGTCCAGGCCCTGAGACTTATATATATACACAGACACACCACAGTCCATGCCCTGAGACTTATATATATATACACACACACACCACAGTCCAGGAACTGAGACTTATATATATACACACACACACACCAAAGTCCATGCCCTGAGACTTATATATATACACACACACCACAGTCCAGGCCCTGAGACTTATATATATACACACACACACACCACAGTCCATGCCCTGAGACTTATATATATACACACACACACACCACAGTCCAGGAACTGATACTTATATATATACACACACACACCACTGTCCAGGCCCTGAGACTTATATATATACACACACACCACAGTCCAGGCCCTGAGACTTATATATATACACACACACACACCACAGTCCATGCCCTGAGACTTATATATATACACACACACACACCACAGTCCAGGAACTGATACTTATATATATATACACACACACACCACAGTCCAGGCACTGAGACTTATATATATACACACACACACCACAGTCCAGACACTGAGACTTATATATATACACACACACACCACAGTCCAGGCCCTGAGACTTATATATATACACACACACACCACAGTCCATGCCCTGATACTTATATATATACACACACACACCACAGTCCAGGCCCTGAGACTTATATATATATATACACACACACCACAGTCCAGGCCCTGAGACTTATATATATACACACACACACCCCACAGTCCAGACACTGAGACTTATATATATACACACACACACCACAGTCCAGGCCCTGAGACTTATATATATACACACACGCACCACAGTCCAGGCCCTGAGACTTATATATATACACACACACACCACAGTCCATGCCCTGATACTTATATATATACACACACACACCACAGTCCAGGCCCTGAGACTTATATATATATACACACACACACCACAGTCCAGGAACTGAGACTTATATATTACACACACACACCACAGTCCATGCCCTGAGACTTATATATATACACACACACACCACAGTCCATGCCCTGAGACTTAAAAATATACACACACACACACCACAGTCCATGCCCTGAGACTTATATATATACACACACACACACCACAGTCCATGCCCTGAGACTTATATATATACACACACACACCACAGTCCATGCCCTGAGACTTATATATGTACACACACACACACCACAGTCCAGGAACTGAGACTTATATATATACACACACACACCACAGTCCATGCCCTGAGACTTATATATATACACACACTCACACCACATTCCAGGCACTGAGACTTATATATATATACACACACACACACCACAGTCCAGGCCCTGAGACTTATATATACACACACACACACACACCACAGTCCATGCCCTGAGACTTATATATATACACACACACACCACAGTCCATGCCCTGAGACTTATATATGTACACACACACACACCACAGTCCAGGAACTGAGACTTATATATATACACACACACACCACAGTCCATGCCCTGAGACTTATATATATACACACACTCACACCACATTCCAGGCACTGAGACTTATATATATACACACACACACACCACAGTCCAGGCCCTGAGACTTATATATACACACACACACACACACCACAGTCCATGCCCTGAGACTTATATATATATACACACACACACACCACAGTCCATGCCCTGATACTTATATATACACACACACACACACCACAGTCCAGGCCCTGAGACTTATCTATATACACACACACACCACAGTCCATGCCCTGATACTTATATATATACACACACACACCACAGTCCATGCCCTGAGACTTATATATATACACACACATACCACAGTCCAGGCCCTGAGACTTATATATATACACACACACCACAGTCCATGCCCTGAGACTTATATATATACACACACACACACCACAGTCCAGGCCCTGAGACTTATATATATACACACAGACCACAGTCCAGGCCCTGAGACTTATATATATCCACACACACACACCACAGTCCATGCCCTGAGACTTATATATACACACACACACCACAGTCCATGCCCTGATACTTATATATATACACACACACCACAGTCCAGGCCCTGAGACTTATATATATATACACACACACACACCACAGTCCATGCCCTGAGACTTATATATACACACACACACACCACAGTCCAGGCCCTGAGACTTATATATATACACACACACACACCACAGTCCATGCCCTGATACTTATATATATACACACACACCACAGTCCATGCCCTGAGACTTATATATATACACACACACACCACAGTCCATGCCCTGAGACTTATATATATACACACACACCACAGTCCATGCCCTGAGACTTATATATATACACACACACACACCACAGTCCAGGCCCTGAGACTTATATATATACACACACACACACCACAGTCCAGGCCCTGAGACTTATATATATACACACACACCACAGTCCAGGCCCTGAGACTTATATATATACACACACACCACAGTCCAGGCCCTGATACTTATATATATACACACACACACACCACAGTCCATGCCCTGAGACTTATATATATACACACACACCACAGTCCATGCCCTGAGACTTATATATATACACACACACCACAGTCCATGCCCTGAGACTTATATATATACACACACACACCACAGTCCAGGCCCTGAGACTTATATATATATACACACACACCACAGTCCTGGCCCTGAGACTTATAGATATATACACACACACCACAGTCCAGGCCGAGACTTATATATATACACACACACCACAGTCCAGGCCCTGATACTTATATATATACACACACACACACCACAGTCCATGCCCTGAGAATTATATATATACACACACACCACAGTCCATGCCCTGAGACTTATATATATACACACACACCACAGTCCATGCCCTGAGACTTATATATATACACACACACACCACAGTCCATGCCCTGAGACTTATATATATACACACACACACACCACAGTCCATCCCCTGAGACTTATATATATACACACACACCACAGTCCATGCCCTGAGACTTATAGATATACACACACACCACAGTCCAGGCACTGAGACTTATATATATACACACACACACCACAGTCCATGCCCTGATACTTATATATATACACACACACACCACAGTCCAGGCCCTGAGACTTATATATATACACACACACACCACAGTCCATGCCCTGAGAATTATATATATACACACACACACACCACAGTCCATGCCCTGAGACTTATATATATACACACACACCACAGTCCATGCCCTGAGACTTATATA
>NW_027140770.1:0-57570 GCF_036365525.1 Heterodontus francisci | reverse complement strand
TTCTACACTTTATAGACATGGCAACTAGATTCAGTCTGTCAACGGTAATTTATAGTAAATTTAAAAAGTAATTGTGTACAAGATAATGGAAAGGTGGATAGGAACAGGACTGGGAGCACCAGCTAGGTTTCTAACTGACAATGGAGGAGAATTTTCCAATGATGAGTTCAGGAGTATGTGTGAAAATATGAATATTGTAGCAATGCACATGGCAGCAGCAAGTCCTAGTAGTAATAGGATTTGTGAGAGAAATCATGCTGTGATTGACAAAATGCTGCAAAAAATTTCAGCAGACCAGCCAAATTGTAAATTGACTACTGCTCTGGCATGGGCAGTACATGCGAAAAACACACTTCAAATGGTTGGGGGCTACAGCCCCTAATCAATTACTTTATGGCAGGAATCCGAAAATACCTTCGGTAATGTGGGATCATCCCCTGGCTTTAGAGGTGACTACAGTTAGTTCAATTTTTGCGGAACATTTGAATGCTATTGGGAAGAGCATTTATTAAGGCGGAAGTTTCAGAAAAAATCAGGAGAGCTCTGAGGATCGGATCAGGCCATCAGAAAAGAATTGTGATACCAGGGATATGGTGTATTACAAAAGAGAAGGGCAGAAAGAATGGAGAGGCCCAGGAAAAGTTATAGGTACTGATGGCAAAATGGTGATTTTTGCAACATACCAACGAAACCGTTAGAGTACGTTCCTCGTGGCATATTGGCACTGATAATACATAGATAGAATCTGAACAAATGATGGACACTGATGATGCACCATGTACTTCGCATGCACATGTGTCAGACTTTTGCCAGCAACAGATTGTGGCAGATAATGGGCTGACTGAGAGTGAATCAAGCAATAGTGAAGATCCTGATAAGGCCATTTATCCCAAAGGCCAACTACCAAAAGTTGGGACGAGAGTGACATATATGCCAGAAGGAACTAGTGAATGGAGGGAAGCCACCATTATAGGAAGGGCAGGAAAGACCACAGGGAAATACAAACATTGGCTGAATGTGCAAGATATAGGACAGGATATCAGACCGATAGATTGGCAGAAGGAAGTGAAAATGTGGAAGGCCAGAAAATGTAGTATAAATTCAGACAGTGGGCCTGCCGATGATCATAGTCCAAGGAAAATGTGACGAACTTGCGATAGGAAGTCTAGTTGTAGGAGGGACAGGTCGAGTAGTAGTAGTCCAGAAAGGGATAGGAAATCTAGTAGGGAACGTGGTTTCACTGGAGCAAGGACCAGAGAGAAGGCAAGGGATGCCACAAGAAGTAGGAGTCCTTATGATACAGAAGCTCTAGTGGCTACTAACAAGTTAGATGGTAAATTGGTAAAGGACGCTAAGAAAAAGGGCTTGACAGTTGGAGAGAGTTTGGCGTATACACAGAGGTGCCAGATAGAGGACAACCAGCATTGTCCCACAGATGGATCTGTACAGAGTAAGTACTTCCCGATGGTTGGTATAAAGCGAAGGCCAGACTTGTAGCTCAGGGATTTGAGGAACGACTAGGTGACCAGGAAGTTAGAGTGGACACCCCAACAGCAGGAAAAGCAAGTCTGAGGATTTTCCCAGCCCTTTTAACGACACACTCATGGAGATGTAAGTCCATTGACATCTAAGCAGCATTTTTGCAAGGGGTGAAATTTCAAAGGGAAGTATTTTTAAAGCCACCAAAAGAAGCTGGAGATACAGAAGGGAAATTATGGAAGCTAAACAAGTGTGGTTATGGGCTAAATGATGCATCCAGGGTGTGGTATCTTTCAGTTAGGTCTATCCTACTAAAAGCTAAAGGTGGATCTGGAAATGTTTTATTGGTACTGTGAAGAAAAACTAGCAGGCATTTTTTTGATGCACATGGACGATTTTCTGAGGCATTTGAGAAATTTGTGGTAGGTAAAGTTCTGCAGGAATTTAAAATTGGAAGTCAGGCTTCCAGAGCTTTTAAATATATAGCGTTGAATATTAGGCAGACTAAGTTGGGGGTAACCATAAATCAACAGTCTTACCTGGCGAATGTTAATAGGATCCCAATAAATCGAGCCAGACCCTCACAAAAGGAAGACTCTGCAACCAAGGACGAAGTAAACTAGTTAAGAAGCTTAATCAGGCAGCTGAACTGGTTGTGCACAAAAACTAGGCCGGATGCTTGCTATGATGTATTAGAATTGAGAACCATGCTGCAATATGCTACTGTTGGGGAAGTGCTGAAAGCAGATAAGACATTGAAGAGATTGAGTTTTAACAAATGTACACTCAAGTTTCTGGCATTGGGTGACTCAGAAGAGATGAAATTGGTTATTTTTAGTGACGCCTTGCATGCTAATCTTCCCGATGGTTATTCAAATACAGTAGGGTTCATTATACTTTTGGTGGGAAGAAATGATCAATGTTGTTTGTCCCTTAGGCTGGGAATCAAAGAAAATAGTTAAAAGCACCTTAGCTGCTGAGACACTTGCACTGATAGAAGCGATAGATATGGATATTTATTTATCGAATATTTTAAAGGAACTCTTGTGTAAGACGCAATCGGAGAAGAGTTTTCTTATGGAATGCTACATAGATAACCATTCTCTCTGGGACAAAGTGCTGCAGAAAAGAGGTTGAGGATTGATCTCGCGAGTATAAAAGAAATGTTGGAAAGAAAAGAAATTTCCAAAATAAAATGGGTTGACGCAAGTCATCAGTTGTTGGATTATTTTACGAAGAGAGGAGCTGTTCGAAAAAATTGTTGGATGTCCACGAGCAGGTCCGTCTTGTGTTATGATAAGTTAGGAAAACATGGACCTTTTTTATGATAAGACAGCTTTTTCTTTAAACAAATTTTTGTTAAAAAGGGGGGAATGTACAGTATGTTAATGGCTGGTGCAGTTGAAAATTAATGATAAATGTAAGACACAGAAAAATGTAGCATTATTTTGTATTTTATTTCTTTTTTCTTTATATGTATGTAGTTAATTTTAAAGAAAAAAGGGGGAATCTGTTAAGGTCCAAAGTTCTGTTAATGGATGATAAATACCTGGTAATTCAAGATAATAGGTGAACAGGTGTTGGGTGTTAATTAGTTAATTGTATTCAAATATATGTATATATAAAGAGCCAGCCAGCACCGGCTGTGGGTGTTTGAGCAGAAGTAAGCTTTGTGATTAGCAAGAAACAATTTACACCAAAGCATCCTAGTCTCAGGTGTCTTCTTCACAAACAGGATTGGCATTTTCTCTAACAACCAGACTGGTTCCAGGGATGGAGAATTTTAGTTACACAGTTAGGTTGGAGCAGCTGGGGTTGTTCTCCTTGAAGCAAAGGAGATTGAGGGAAGAACAGATAATGGTGTACAAGATGATGACAATTTAGATAAGGTAGACGAAGAAAAGCTGTTCCCATTAGCTGATAGCACAAGTACTACAGGACACAGATTTAAGATTTTATGCAAGAGATAAGGAGGAATGTGAGGAAGAACATTTTTTACACAGCGAGTGGTTATAATATGGAACTAACTGCCTACAAATGTGATGGAAGCGGAGACGATGAATGATTTCAAAAAGAAATTTGGGCACTTGAGGGAAATAAATATGCAGGTTGATGGGGATAGAGTGGAGGAATGGGACTGATTGGATTGCTCTACAGAGAGCTGGCATGGACATGATGGCCTCCTTCTGTGCCAGAATATCTCTGTGGCCAGAATTTTACTGAAAGGTCAGGACAGAGCCCACTTCTGCCAGGTCTGGAAGCCACGCTGCAATTTTACATGGCCTGGGCCCTTAATTGGCCTCGGTCGGTACTTTTGCCCTCCTGAGGCAGGAGGTCCTGCTAGCCAATCAGAGAACTGGCAGCTCTTCAGTCCCAGCAGCGCCACCAGGAGCAATGGCCACTGCTGGGATTACACCCAGCAAGAGGAGGGCGATGAACATTGCCCAACAAAAAGGTAAGTGGAGTTCAGGCCTTATCAGGGACAATCAGCTGGACTCTGGCGAGGGAGGTGGAAGTCGGAGAGCAGGACAGAGACAGCCTGTGCTGTTGGGGTGGCCCGCTGGGGGGCGTAGGGTGCCCGATCAGGAGGGCCCCTGCCCAGCCCGCAAGGAAGCCACCTGGTATTACTGGGCGACCTCCTCAGGTGCTGGAAATACCAGCACCAGTGTGTGGAGGCCCTTAAATGGCAATTAATTGGCACTTAGGGGCTTCAACTGGCCTGGGGTGGGCAGGCCTTTTGCCACCTGCCCCACTGCTGGTAAAATAGCAGAGGGGGCGGATAGCAATGAGCATGGCACCCCCTGCCTCCCACAGAATTGTATGCCCCGCCACCTCCCAATCCGCTCCTGTGAGGGAGTGGGTGGGTGTAAAATTCCAGCATATGACTCTATGAATCTCTGCATTAGAAGGGAAAGATGTTGCAGATAATATACAGAAGGAAATTTTTGTACATTGAGCTAAGGGATTGAATTTTCTTCTTCGGCAGAAATCTCACTGGACCTGTGGCTGAAGGGACCTTTGTACCCAACTATAGCTTCCAACAGCAAACCAGGTAATGGAAGGTGTCATTGACATTGCTATCAAGCGGCACTTGCTCGACAATAACTGGCTTACTGGCACTCAGTTTGGGTTCCACCAGGGCCTCTCAGCTTCTGACCTCATTACAGCCTTGGTCTAAACATGGACAAAAGAGCTGAACTCCAGAGGTGAGGTGCGTGACTGCCCTTGACATCAGGGCAGCATTTGACCGAATGTGGCATCAAGGAACCCGAGAAAAACTGGAGTCAATGGGAATCGGGAAAACTCTCCACTGGTTGGAGTCATACCTAGCAGAAAGGAAGGTGGTTGTGCTTGTTGGAGGTCAATCATCTCAGTCCCAGGACATCACTGCAGGAGTTCCTCAGGATAGTGTCCTAGGCCCAACCATCTTTAGCTGCTTCATCAATGACCTTCCCACCTTCACAAGGTCAGAAATGGGGATGTTCACTAATTGCACAATGTTCAGCACCATTCGCGACTCCTCAGATACTGAAGCAGTCTGTCTCCATATGCAGAAAGATCTGGACAACATCCAAGCTTGGGCTGATAAGTGTTACACAAGTGCCGGGCAATGTCCATCTCAAAACAAGAGAGAATCTAACCATCTACCCTTGGTGATCAATGACATTACCACTGCTGAATCCCCCACTATCAACATCCTGATGAGTTGCCATTGACCAGAAACTGGACTGGACCAGCCACATAAAAGTTGTGGCTACAACGTGAAAGAGACTCCAGGAAGGTATGTTGCCTCCCTGGTGCCAGGGTCAAGGATGTCTCTGAATGGACAGGGGGCATTCTGAAGGGGGAGGGTGAACAGCCAGAGGTTGTGGTACACATCGGTACCAATGACATAGGCAGGAAGAGTGATGAGGTCCTGCAGGGGGAGTTTAGGGAGTTAGGTAGTAAGTTAAAAAACAGGACCTCGAGGGTTGTAATCTCTGGATTACTCCCTGTGCCACGTGCCAGTGAGACTAGAAATAGGAAAATAGTGCAGCTAAACACGTGGCTGAGCAGCCGGTGTAGAAGGGAGGGTTTCAGATATCTGGACCATTGGGCTCTCTTCAGGGACAGATGGGACCTGTACAAGAAGGATGGGTTGATTCTAAACTGGAAGGGCACTAATATCCTGGCTGCAAGGTTTGCGAGCGTCACTCGGGAGGGTTTAAACTAGTGTGGCAGTGGGGTGGGAACCAGAGCAGTAGGACAGCTTGTGAAATAAATGAGGAGGGCATAGTAAATAAAGCTAGTAGGACTAAGAGGAAGAGCAGGCAGGGAGATGTTGCTGAGCACAGCGGGACTGGTGGTCTGAAGTGCATTTGTTTCAATGCGAGAAGTATAACAGGTAAGGCAGATGAACTTAGAGCTTGGATTAGTACTTGGAACTATGATGTTGCTATTACAGAGACTTGGTTGAGGGAAGGGCAGGATTGGCAGCTAAATGTTCCAGGCTTTAGAAGCTTCAGGCGGGATAGAGGGAGATGTAAAAGGGGTGGGGGAGTTGCATTACTGGTTAAGGAGAATATCACAGCTGTACTGCGGGAGGACACCTCACAGGGGTCATGCAGTGAGGCAATATGGGTGGAGCTCAGGAATGGAAGGGTGCAGTCACGATGTTGGGGGTTTACTACAGGCCACCCAACAGCCAGCAGGAGGTAAAGGAGCAGATATGTTGACAGATTTTGGAAATATGTAAAGGTAACCGGATTGTGGTGGTGGGTGATTTTAACTTCCCCAATATTGACTGGGACTCACAGTGCTAGGGGCTTGGATGGGGCAGAATTTGTGAGGAGCATCCAGGAGGGCTTCTTGAAACAGTATGTAGATCCCAACTAGGGATGGGGCCATTCTGGACCTGGTATTGGGGAATGAGCCCGGCCAGGTGGTCGAAGTTTCAGTGGGGGCGCATTTCGGGAGCAGTGACCATAATTCCATAAGTTTTAAGGTACTTGTGGATAAGGATAAGAGTCGTCCTCAGGTGAAGGTGCTAAATTGGGGGAAGGCTAATTATAACAATATTAGGCAGGAACTGAAGAATTTAGATTGGGTGCAGCTGTTTGAGGGTAAATCAGCATCTGACATGTGGGAGTCTTTCAAACGTCAGTTGATTAGAATCCAGGACCAGCATGTTCCTGTGAGGAAGAAAGACAAGTTTGGCAAGTTTCGGGAAGCTTGGGTAACGTGGGATATTGTGAGCCGAGTCAAAAAGAAAAAGGAAGCATTTGTAAGGGCTGGAAGGCTAGGAACAGATGAAGCACTTGAGGAATATAAAGACAGTAGGAAGGAACTTAAACAAGGAGTTAGGAGGGCTAAAAGGGGTCATGAAAAGTCATTGACAAACAGGATTAAGGAAAATCCCAAGGCTTTTTATACATATATAAAGAGCAAGAGGGTAACCAGGGAAAGGGTTGGCCCACTCAAGGACAGAGAAGGGAATCTATGCATGGAGCCAGAGGAAATGGGCGAGGTGCTAAATGAGTACTTTGCATCAGTATTCACCAAAGAGAAGAACTTGGTGGATGATGAGCCTAGGGAAGGGAGTGTAGATAGTCTCAGTCATCTCATTATCAAAAAGCAGGAGGTGTTGGGTGTCTTGCAAAGCATTAAGGTAGTTAAGTCCCCAGGGCCTGATGGGATCTACCCCAGAATACTGAGGGAGGCAAGGGAAGAAATTGCTGGGGCCTTGACAGAAATCTTTGCATCCTCATTGGCTACAGGTGAGGTCCCAGAGGACCGGAGAATAGCCAATGTTGTTCCTTTGTTTAAGAAGGGTGGCAAGGATAATCCAGGAAATTATAGGCCGGTGAGCCTTACGTCAGTGGTAGGGAAACTATCAGAGAGGATTCTTCGGGACAGGATTTACTCCCATTTGGAAACAAACGAACTTATTAGCGAGAGACAGCATGGTTTTGTGAAGGGGAGGTCGTGTCTTACTAATTTGATTGAGTTTTTTGAGGAAGTGACGAAGATGATTGATGAAGGAAGGGCAGTGGATGTTATCTATATGGACTTTAGTAAAGCCTTTGACAAGGTCCCTCATGGCAGACTGGTACAAAAGGTGAAGTCACACGGGATCAGAGGTGAGCTTGCAAGATGGATACAGAACTGGCTTAGTCATAGAAGACAGAGGGTATCAGTGGATGGGTGTTTTTCTGAATGGAGGGATGTGACTAGTGGTGTTCCGCAGGGATCAGTGCTGAGACCTTTGCTGTTTGTAGTATATATAAATGATTTGGATGAAAATGTAGCTGGTCTGATTAGTAAGTTTGCGGACGACACAAAGGTTGGTGGAGTTGCGGATAGTGATGAGGATTGTCAGAGGATACAGCAGGATATAGATCGGTTGGAGACTTGGGCGGAGAAATGGCAGATGGAGTTTAATCCGGACAAATGTGAGGTAATGCATTTTGGAAGGTCTAATGCAGGTGGGAGGTATACAGTAAATGGCAGAACCCTTAGGAGTATTGACAGGCAGAGAGATCTGGGCGTACAGATCCGCAGGTCACTGAAAGTGGCAATGCAGGTGGATAAGGTAGTCAAGAAGGAATACGGCATGCTTGCCTTCGTCGGTCGGGGCATAGAGTATAAAAATTGGCAAGTCATGCTGCAGCTGTACAGAACTTTAGTTGGGCCACACTTAGAATATTGCGTGCAATTCTGGTCGTCACACTACCAGAAGGACGTGGAGGCTTTGGAGAGGGTACAGGGGAGGTTTACCAGGATGTTGCCTGGTCTGGAGGGCATTAGCTATGAGGAGAGGTTGGAAAAACTCAGATTGTTTTCACTGGAACGACGGAAGTGGAGGGGCGACATGATAGAGGTTTACAAAGTTATGAGCGGCATGGACAGAGTGGATAGTCAGAAGCTTTTTCCCAGGGTGGAAGAGTCAGTTACTAGGGGACATAGGTTTAAGGTGCGAGGGGCAAAGTTTAGAGGGGATGTGCGAGGCAAGTTTTTTTTACACAGAGGGTGGTGAGTGCGTGAAACTTGCTGCCATGGAGGTGGTGGAAGCAGATACAATAGCGACGTTTAAGAGACAAATACATGAATAGGAAGGGAATAGTGGGATATGGTCCCCGGAAGTGTAGAAGATGTTAGTTTAGGCAGGCATCAAGACCGGCGCAGGCCTGGAGGGCTGAATGGCCTGTTCCTGTGCTGTACTGTTCTTTATTGTTCTTTGTTGTACAAGAGCAGGTCACAGGTGGGAATTCTGCATTGAGTAACTCCCCAGTGCCTGTCCACCATCTACACGACATAAATCAGGAGTGTGATGGAAAATACCAGAGAAATGGAAAAATAATAAAGCAGTAATAGTAGAGGACTTCAATTTAGATTGGGGATAAGACAGAGTAAAGGCAAGATGGGTGAAGTATTCTTTAAATGTGTGCAGGAAAACCTCCTTAATCTGCATATTTTTAGCCCAACAAAATTGAAACAGTGCTGGATCTGGTACTGGGGAATGAGTAGGGCAAGTGAAATGTGTTGCAGTGGTAGAACATCTGGGTAATAGTGATCATAATATAATTAGATTTAAGGTTGTAAGGAAAAGGACAAAGAAAAATCAAAGGTGAGAATACAAACTTGGATGAGAGCCAATTTCAGTGATTTGGGAGTATTACATCCAGTTCTGGTCACCACACCTCAGGAAGGATGTCAGAGGCCTTGAGAGGGTGCAGAGGAGATTTACCAGAATGGTTCCAGGGATGGAGGCTCTTAGTTACAAGATTAAGTTAGAAAAGCTGGGTTTGTTCTCCTTGGAACAAAGGAGATTGAGGAGAGATTTAATAGAAGTGTACAAGATTATGACAGGTTTAGATAAGTTAGTCAAGGAAAAGCTGTTCCCATTAACTAATGGTACAAGGACTAGGGGACACAGATTGAATGTTTTGGGGAAGAGATGCAGGGGGAATAAGAGGAAGAACATTTTATGTAGCAGTTGGTAATGACCTGGAAGTCGTTGCCCACAAGGATGGTGGAAGTGGAGACAATCAGTTCCATTAAGAGGAAGTTGGATGGCCATTTGAAGAAAATAGATTTGATGGGCTATGGGGTTCATGCTGGGGAGTGGGACTGACTGGATTGCTCCATGGAGAGCTGGCATGGACTCGATGGGCCAATTGGCCTCCTTCTGTGCTATAAATGACTATGATTCTCTGACCTAACACAGGTGGACTGGGAACAAAGAGGCCAGGAAAACAGTAAATGAATGATGGCAAATTTTCAACCTGGAGATACAGAGAAATGATAGGGGGCTGCATTTTCAGCACATGCTGGGGCTGGGATCGGAGGTGGGCAGGAACTGGGATCGGAGGTGAGCAGGAGCTAAAAATCGCCCCGCCGGCAGGAGTGCCAGTTCCCTGGCTCCATCCCGCCTCTGGGCCATCTTTGCGAAGGTGGGATCGGGTGGGGGGGGGGGGTGTGGGCGGTGCAGCAGGGCTACCTACCCACACGTGGCAGGTAGCCGATCCGGCTCATTAAGAGTCACTTGAGACCAATTAAAGGAGGCAGACTGGTATTTTCCAGTGTGTCTGTACGTTCCCAAGGGAGGCGGGAGCCAGTTTAGATGTCTGGAGGTGTCCTTCCAGAAGCCAGCCAGGGGGCCCAACACTAGGGGGCATAGATTTAAAGTGATTTGTAGAAAAGTTCGAGGGGAGATGAGGAAAAATATTTTCACCGAGGGTGGTGGGGTCTGGAACTCACTACCTGAAAGGGTAGTTCAACTCATTCAATAGGAGTCTGGATATGCACCTCAAGTGCCATAATCTGCAGGGCTACGGACCAAAAGCTGGAAGGTGGGATTAGAATAGGTGGAGCGTTTTTCGGCCGGCACAGACACGATGGGCCAAGTGGCCTCTTTCTGTGCCTTAAACGTTCTATGATTTTATGATTCAGGCAGGCCTAGAGGCCCTCCCTGCCTGCCTGGGTACAGGAGCAGCCACAGGCTGCCCTATAGAGAATTCTCCCCCACACAGTAGTGGCCCAGCCTCAAAAACCATTTTTAAAAATAAATTAGAAAAATCTGAAGAGATTGTGCCTGCTGCTCCTTTCAAGTTGGAAGGCCTCTGATTGGCCCTCCAGCTTCGAGAGCCCGCCCATCATCCTAATTGTACAACAAACCTGTCTTCAGACCAATTAAGGGGGCCTCCCCCTGAAAATCACAATGAGTGACAGATTCCAAGCCCCACCCCTTCCCCCCCCCCCCCCCATCCCAGGACACGTTCGGCACTCCAACAGTCCCGACCTCTGTTTCCCACCCCTGTTGGGAAAATCTGGCTCTGGGTATCCAAAGCTAGAGCTCCCTGGATGACAAAGGAAATAAAGATTAAAATAAAACAAAAAGTAAGTTTATAAAAAATGTCAGGTACACAATACAGTTGAAAACTAGACAGAATGCAGAGAGTGCCGGGGAAAATTGATAAAGGAAGGGCAAAGAGAGAGTATGAGAAAAGATTAACATAAAAGTGAACCCAAAATATTTTACAAATATACAAAATGTAAAAGGATTGTTAAGGAAGGGAAGGGCCAATTAGGGACAAAAGGGAATTCTTGTGGAGGGAGAGGGCATGACTGTGGTACTGAATGAGTAGTTTGCATCTGTCTTCACAAAGGAAGAGGATGAGGTTAATGCTGCAGTCGAGGAGGGGGAATAGAAATTATTGGATAAGATAAAAAGAGATAGGAAGTAGGTACTAAATAGGTTGACACCACTCAAAGTTAAAAAGTTACCTGATCCAGATGGGATGCATCCTAGGTTGTTGAAGGAAGGTAGGGCGGAGAAAGCAGTAACCCTGATCACAATCTTTCAATTCTCCTTGGTTATGGGAGTGGTGCTGGAGGACTGGAGGATTGCAAATGTTACACTGCTGTTCGATAAGTGGGAGAGAGATAAACCTGGTAACTACAGGCCAATCAGTCTAACATCAGTGATAGGAAAACCACTAGAGACCATTGTCAAAGATAAAAGTGTTTCTCACTTGTTGAAGGATGGATTAATTAAGGTAGAGCCAGCACGGATTTGTTGAAAGCAAATCAAGTCTGACTAACCTGCTTGAGTTCTTTGGTGAAGTAACAGACAGGGTTGGTAAAGGTACTGCAGTAGATAGTGAGTACATGGACTTTCAAAAGGCATTTGATAAAGTACCACATAACAGACTTACTCAGAAAATAGTAGCACGTTGCACTAAAGGGACAGTGGTTTCTTGGATACATAATTAGCTAAGCGATAGGAGGCAGAGAGCAGTGGTGAAGCAATGTTTTTTCTGACTGAAGAGAACTACTCAATGGGGTTCCCCAATAGTCAATATTAAGATCATTGCTTTTCTTTATATAAATGAGGGAGGCACAGTGGCGCAGCCGTTAGCACTGCAGCCTGGGTTCAGTTCTGGCTACTGCCTGTGTGGAGTTTGCAAGTTCTCCCTGTGACTGTGTGGGTTTCTGCCGGGTGCTCCAGTTTCATCCTACAGCCAAAGACTTGCAGGTTGATAGGTGAATTGGCCATTGTAAATTGCCCCTAGTGTAGGTAGGTGGTAGGAGAATGGTGGGGATGTGGTAGGGAATATAGGATTAGTATAAATGGGTGGTTGTTGGTTAGCACAGACTCAGTGGGCCGAAGGGCCTGTTACAGTGTTGTATGACATGAACTTGGGTATTAGGAGTACAATTTTGACTTTTGCATTTGCAGAGATGTGTGAAGTGACACATTTTGGCAGGAAGAACAAGGAGAGGCAATATAAAATAAAGTGTACAATTCTAAAGGGGATGCAGGAACAGAGAGACTTGGGGGTAAATGTGTACAAATCGTTGAAGATGGCAGGGCAGGTTGTGAAAATGGTAAATAAAGCATACGGGATCCTGGGCTTTATAAACAGAAGCACAGCGTACAAAAGCAAGGAGGTTATGATGAACCTTTATAAAACACTGGTTTGGCCTCAGCTGGTAATTCTGGGTACGACACTTTCGGAAGGATGTGAAGGTATTAGAGAGGGTGCAGAAAAGTTTCACGAGAATGGTTCCAGGGATGAGGGACTTCAGTTACATGGATAGACTGGAGAAATTGGAGCTGTTCTCCGTAGAGAAGAGAAAGTTGAGAGGAGATTTGATGTTCAAAATCATGAAGGGTCTAGACAGAGTGGGTATACAGAAACTGTTCCCATTGGCCGAAGGATTGAGAACCAGAGGACACCGATTTAAGGTGAATGGCAAAAGAACCAAAGGTGACATGAGGAAACATTTTTTTATGCAGCTTGTGGTTAGGATCTGGAATGTGAGTCAGTCTGTGAGTCAGATTCAATTGTGGCTTTCCAAAGGGAATTGGATAATTATCTGAAGAGAAACAAATGCAGGGCTTTGGGGAAAGGGCGGGGGAATGGGGCTAGGTGAGTTGCTCTTGCAGAGAGCTGGCATCAGCACAATGGGCTGAATGGCCTCCTTCTGTGCTGTAACCATTCTATGATTCAATGACACAGAACTTGGCATCACAGTAAATAGCAAGTAGGACACGTCAGATAAGGACAACACACAGCAGCAGCCATTAGGAGAACAGGGAGTAGCAGCAGAGATCACAACCAACAACAACTTGCATTTACATAGTGCCTTTAACGTTGTAAAAAAAAAATCCCAAGATGTTTCACAGGAGCATTATCAAACAAAATTTGACACCAAGACACATAGGGAGATACCTGGGAAGATGAGAAAAAGCTTGGTCAAAGAGGTCGGTTCTCAGGAGTATCTTAAAAGTGGAAAAAAAGGTAAAGACACCGACATTTAGGGAGAGAATTCCAGAGCTTAGGACCTCGGCAATTGAGGGCATGGCTGCCAGTGGTGGAGTGATTAAAATAAGGGATCTGGAGGCCAGAATTGGAGGATTGCGGACATCTTGGAGGGCTGTAGGGCTGGAACAGATTGCAGAGTTAGGGCTATGGAGGGATTTGAAAAAAAGGATGAGAATTTTAAAATTGAGGTGTTGCTTGACAAGGAGCCAATGTAATTCAGCGAGCACAGGAGTGATGGGTGAATGGGACTTGGTGCAACTTAGGACATGGGCAGCAAAGTTTTGGATGACTTCAAGTTTGCGGTGGGTAGACCATGGGAGGCCGACTAGGAGTGCATTGAATAGTCAAGTCTAAAGGTAACAAAGGCGTGGATAAGGATTTCAGCAGCAGATGAGCTAACACAGGGTAGAGTCAGGCAATGTTACAGAGATGGAAATAGGCATTCTTAATGATGATGCGCATATATGGTTGGATGTTCATCTCGTGGTCAAATATGACACCGAGGTCACGAACAGTCCAGTTCAGCCTCAGACAGTTGCCAGTAAAAAAAAAAGGATGGAGTCAGTAGCTGGGGAATGGAATTTGTGGAGGGGACGGAAGACAATGGTTCCAATCTTCCCAATATTTAATTGGAGGAAATTTCTGCTGATCCAGTACTGGATGTCGGATAAGCAGTCTGACAATTTCGAGTCAGTGGAAGGATGGAGAGAGGTGGTGGTGAGGTAGAGCTGGGGGGTCGTCAGTATACATGTGAAAACTGATGCTGTATTTTTAGATGATATTGCCAATGGGACAGCATGCAGATAAGAAACAGGAGGGGCCAAGAATTTATCCTTGGGGGACACCCGAGGTAACGGTGCGGGTGTGGGAAGAGAATCCGTCGCAAGCGATCTCTGGCTACGATTCGATAGATAGAAATGGAACCAAGCAAGGACAGTCCCACCCAACTGGACAACACTGGAGGGGGATAGTGTGGTCCACTAGGTCGAGAAGGATGAGGTGGGATAGTTTATCACGGTCACAGTCATATAAAGTATCAATTTGATAAGGGCTGTTTTCAATACTGTAATGTGGCTGGAAACCTGATCAGAGGGACTCAAACATGGCATTGCGGGAAAGATGGATATGGATTTGAGAGGCGATAACACATTCAAGGACTTTGGAGAGGAAAGGGATGCTGGAGTTGGGCAAGTAGTTTGCAGGATAAAGGGTTCATGGGTGGGTTTTATGAGGATAGAAGTGATGGGGCTGCGTGGGGGAAGACAGTACCTGAGAATGGGGAACTGTTAACAATATCAGCTAGCATGGGCTCAGGAAGGGACGTTGGTGGTCAATAGCCCGGTTGAAATAGGATTAAGGGAGCAGGAGATGGGTCTCATTGACAAAATGAGCTTAGAAAGAGCTTGAGGGGAGATAGGGTAGAATCTGGGAAAAACATGAGTTCAGGGCTAGGGTAGCGGGGAAGTTTGGCTAAGATCAAATCTTTAGACACCCCGCTGTTGCAGAAGATTGATAGGAAGAATATGTACCCTAAGAGAATGGCAAAGGCAGTTTGTAGAAATGGGGGTCATCTACAGTCAACAGATTTTATAGAATTTTCTCTGTATATGCTGATTTCCAACCTTGTTTTGTTTGGATACGTATCATGTTATTTCAAAAAATATTTGCTGAGTCAACCTTCTTTGGCTTGTTTTCCTGGAACTGCTGTCATGCATTAACAACATTGCCAGATTTTCAAGGTCTGATGATGTGTTGTGCGGACATGTCATTAAAGTGTCTGCAATGCTCATTTTGAAGACCAAAGCATTAATAAATTATCCTTGCACTTACAGCTAGACTTCTGTTCTTCAATTAGAGATGATGGATAGGAATTTGAAAGCCTGCCTCCTGTTTTCCTGCTTAAAAAACACTTAACAGCATCTAGGTTATCTTGTTGCTGTTACTGTGTTTTCTCTGCAAGGACCCGATGACGTTACAATGCTTAATGCGGAGTGGAATGTCATTACGACTGCCACTTAAATGTTGCGTGTGAAGAGAAAAGATTTGCATTTAAAAAGCATCTTATGTTTCTCAGGAACCTCTCTAATGTACAGTCACTGGGTGCAAAATTGGGCTTGGTAGCACTTGGGTACTTTGGGTGACATTCGGGGACCAAAATGGAGTCAGATGCGCGCGCACACTTCTGCCACGAACTGCACTAGACGCCATCTTGGTGAGGGTATCAACTAACATCTGTGGGAAGTATGCAGAGCAGGCAGATCATGGCATCAATCAGTGTACAGCATTGATATGATACCAGCGGTGCCAGTTTGGAGCTCAATAATGCAGATAACGCCCTCTCATAAACTTGCACAGCCAAACACACGTTAAGCAGTTGGAAAGACACCCCCTCTCCCCCACTGCCAGTGCTATTTAAAAGAATCATCGACTACTTACAGGTTGATTTATTCTGGTTGTTGCTAGGAATTGTATAAGTTTTTGGTGCTTTCTATAGTTCTTTCAAGTGGCAAAACTCTACAAGAAGTGGTATGGCATGTGCTAAAAGAATTTCCTCTCACTTTAAGGGTTCTGTACAAACCAGTTGCTCCCGGACATGGGTGCACGTGAAAGCATTCCCTTTGGAATACAGCATGACTGGGAGAATGAGCACAGGCCACATGCAGTAGGATAAGCTGCTAGAAGAGGGATGAGGAGGAGGGGCGAAGGTCTCTCAGCAGGAGGCCATATCCACCCAGGATATTCAGGGAGCAATTCCTCTACCTAGACCTCAGCGAGGAACAATGTTTGTGTCATCTGCATTTCAGTAAGGATATCCCCACTGAAATCTGCCATCTGCTGTAGTCACTACTGCAGCCTTAGAGCAGGGTGAGGACCACATTGCCAGTGGCTATGTAGATGCCTGTGGATGGGTCCTTCTAAGCTCGTGCTGGAGATATTACAACATCTTGATGTTTGCTGTCAACAGTTGCATAAGGGGATAAAAGGACAGGTGTTGTATGTCCTATGCTTTCATGGAAAGGTGTTGTAAGAAAGGGAGAGGTGTTGGGGATGACTGAGGAGTGGATCAGGGTGTCATGGAGGGAATGGTCCCTTCAGAATGCTGCCTCCTCCCTTCTCACTATCCAAGGTCCCAAACACTCCTTCCAAGTGAAACAGTGATTTACTTGTACTTCTTTCAATCACTATACCTGTATTCACTGCTCACAATGTGATCTCATGTACATTAGGGAGACCAAACACAGACAGGGGGACCGCTTTGCAGATACCTCCGTTCAGTCTACAAGCGCGACACCGAACTTTCTGTTGCTTATCATTTTAATTCTCCACCTTGCCCCCACTCTGACCTTTCTGTCCTTGGCCTGCTACAGTGTTCCAATGAAGCTCGAGGAACAGCACCTCATCTTTCAACTGGGCACTTTACAGCCTTCCGGACTCAACATTGAATTCAATAATTTTAGATCATAACCTCTACCCCCATTTTTTCTCTTTTTTTGCGGGCTCATTTATTTTATCTCGTTTCTTTCTTTATCCCTTTACTTTTTGTATGGATGGCTGTTATCCTGCCATTCACAACTCACCCAGACACATCTTTTGTTTCTTTACTTGTCCCATTACCATTCCCTTTGGCTTTATGCTGTGAAGCCTTTTGTCATTTAATCTCTCCTGCCTGCCACCCTATCACAGACATTCCCTTTTGTTCTTCCCACCCCCACACCTTTCACTTGCTCAAAACCTGTTACTTTTCTAACTTTTAGCAGTACTGATGGAAGATCACTGATCTAAAAAGTTAACTGTTTTTCTCCCCACAGCTGCTGCCTGACCTGATGAGTGTTTCCAGCACTTTTTCCTTTAGTTTCAGATTTCTAGCATCTGCAGTATTTTGCTTTAGTGTGAGGGGACACCCCTTGCCACCAGCTGTACAGAGAGCAGCTGAGGAGCAGTAGAAGTCATGCTTCAGCTATACAAAGCCCTGGTTAGACCACACCTGGAGGGCTGACAGCAGTTCTGGGCACCACCTTAGGCAGGACATATTGACCTTGGAGGGAGTGCAACATAGATTTACCAGAATGATCCCTAGACTCCAAGAGTTAAATTATGAGGAGAGCTTACACAAACTAGGGTTGTATTCCCTGGAATTTAGAAGGTTAGGGGTGATTTGATTGAAGTTTTCAAGACATTAAGGGGAACAGAGGATAGATAGAGAGAAACTATTTCTGTTGGTTGGGGAGTCTAGGACCGGGGGAATAGGAGTGAAATTAGGAAACATTTCTGCATGCAAAAGGGTGGTAGAACTTTGGAACTCTCTTCCGTAAATGGTAATTGATGTTAGATCGATTGTTAATTTTAAAACTGAATTTGATCGATTTATGTTCACCAAAGGTATTCAGAGATATGGGGCAAAGCTGGGTATAGGGAGTTAGGTCACACAGCAGCCACGTTCTCATTGAATGGCAGAACAGACTTGGGGGGCTAAATGGTTCACTCCTGTTCCGATGTTCCTATGTTCCAGGAGCATGAGGAAGGGAGGAGGCAACCCACAAAGCTCCTTTCTGCCCCAGCTGCGTGTGAAGAGCTAATTCACATGCAATACCAGTAACAGCAACCACAATTCCCCATTCACCAAGCATCCCACACTGCACCTTTCCTCTGTTCCTGACCATCACGGTGTCCGCATGGCCATGATGCAAAAATAAAAGCCACCACAAAATGAACATTCCAAACCAAATTTATAAATGAAATCCTGCCATATTGCATACGAACATAAATTAATCACCCTTGTACATTCCCTTAGTGCTTGTTTTCACTGTGCCTTTGCCCGTCCTAGTGCTCCTATGCAGTGCTACCCCAGTGGCTGCAGCATGGCTGGTGGAAGGCTGCTGACTCAGTGAGGGAGACTGCAGATGGCTTTGGAGGATGACCTCTGGGCCTAGAAGGCCTGACTTTGCTGGCTGGCTGCGACAGCAGCAAAAACACTGATGGAGTGGTGGTGGTGGGAGGACAAACTCTGTCATCCTGAGAGAGAGCCAATGACACTCCCCTGGGACAGTGCCTCAGCAATCCTAATAATCTGTGACACCCTGCAAGCCCCTTTGGACACTGCAATCCACAGCTATGATGGCAGCAATCAAGCTTCCACTGCAGCACTCAGACATTGGGTGGCTGCTACTTGTGCTGCAATGGAAGTTGCCACATTGGCCATCAGAATCTGCATCACGGTTGAGTCTGCAAGTACACTAATGGAGTTGGCTACCATTTCCATGCTGGAAGGAATGGTTTCCAAGCTCTGCATAAAGCACTGTGCCAAGTTGGTGCTGGGCACATCCATTATCCCTGATATTGACTGCAGGCTTTCTGGCACGCTTCCCAATGCACCAAGCATTTCGTTCTACATACACATCAGTGTTCTTCTGCCCCATTTACATGCTCATCTGAATCCTCTGCAGCAGAACCCATATGTGGCCTTGCTTTCCAGTGAGCTGGCTATCCTTGCCCCCTGCCCTGTTTGCTGTGCACTCTTGTCTTATATCTCACCACATGCAGATCCTATCTCTATGCTATCCTTTAGGGTACATGTAATGTCAGTATCTGAGCTGGTGGCTGTGAATGTGAAATCAAATGGTGTGTCTTCATCACTCTCTTGTTGATGTTCCTCCACTGCCTGTGCAAGTGTACCTCTTTGGTATCTGAAAGGAAAAAGGCGCAAGGGTAGGGTTCTGGTGAAGGGATGGAGGTAAGAAGTGCATGTTTATACCATCTGCAGCTTGTAAATCAGAAGAGAGTGTGGAATGAGGAGGAAATGGGATGTGAGAAGGAGGATTAGTTACGAGGCTACTATGTGCTTAGTTGCTTTCAGCCCTGCTGCTGTTCATGGCCTCAGTAATGGGAGCCCCAATGGTCAGCACCATTTCCTCCATAGGGGTTACGACATGCAGACGCGCCTGTCCCCTCCCGTTAGCTCCTGCTATGTGTGCCACCTTGTCCAGCAAGACAGAGAGAAGTCTATCAGTGACTGTCATGGAATCAATTTGGGTGATGTAACTGTCATAGTTGCATAGCTGGCAGTGTGTGTAAACTGGGAGATGTGGGTGTTTTTTAATTCTTTCATGGGATGTAGGCATCACTGGCAAGGCCATAATTTGTTACCAATCCTTAATTGCCCTTGAGAAGGTAGTGGTGAGCCGCCTTCTTGAACCACTGCAGTCCATGTGGTATAGGTACACTGACAATGCTGTAAGGGAGGGAGTTCCAGGACTTTGACCCAGCAACAGTGAAGGAACAGCGATATATTTCCAAATCAGGATGGTGTGTGACTTGGAGGGGAACTTGCAGATGGTGGTGCTCCCATGCATCTGCCATCCTTGTCCTTCTAGGTGGTAGAGACCGCTGGTTTGGAGGTGCTGTCGAAGGAGGCTTGGCGAGTTGCTGCAGTGGGTCTGGTAGATGGTACACACTGCTGCCACTGTGTGATGGTGGTGGAGGAAGTGACTGTTGAAGGTGGTGGATATGGTGCTGATCAAGCAGGCTGTTTTGTCCTGGATGGTGTCAAGCCTCTTAAGTATTGTTGGAGCCACACTCATCGAAGTATTCCATCATATTCCTGACTTGTGCCTTCTAGATGGTGGACAGACTTTGGGGAGACAGGAGGTGGGTTACTCTCCGCAGAATTCCCAGCCTCTGACCTGCCACAGTATTTATATGAATGGTCCAGTTAAGTTTCTGGTCAATGGTAACTGCCAGTATGTTGATGGCAGGGGATTCAGCAATGGTAATGCCATTGAACGTCATGGGGAGATGGTTAGATTCTCTCGTTGGAGATGGTCAGCAGCGCTAAGTGTGTGAGGGTTTGCTGAAGCTATGTGTTAGGTATAAGTTCTGATTGATCGAGATTGTTGGTCAGTGAGTGATGGGGGTGTGGTGAATTGAGCAGTGTCTGAGGCTAGTGGTGCAGTTAATAGATATGGCCTTTGATGCATTCATTAACCTTGACCATTCCTGTGAGGTGATAGAATTTCTTGTGTCACTGCATCCAGATCCTTTGGGCTACACTCCTGGCTTTGACCTCCAGGGCTATCTGCTCCCATTGCCTTTTGACTGTGTCCCTGGGGGACCTCCTTCCCCCTGTGGATACAGGACATCTCTTCTCCTTTCCACCTTCTCCACCACGATCTCCAGTGCGGCCTTGGAGTCCTTCCTCTCTCCCATGTTGTGTCATTCCTCATTGTTCCAAGGTTAGATTCACTTCCTGCAGCACCTGCTCCAACCAAAATTTACCTCCCCCTTAAGAGGCGCAAACTAGCTTTAAGCAGTGCAGGCTAGCTTCAAGTAGCACTAGGAAGTTTCAATTTTGGGGCCCCTGCTGACGTGTGCAACCAATGAACAGCCTGGTTAGCACTAGCTGCATGTAGAAATCATTCTAATGAGCAGGCACTACGAAGTTCCCGTGCTGCCTGCATTTCGATCAACCGGTGCGGGTTAATTGCACATCCAATTTGGCCCCCAAAGACTTTGAAATGCAACGACTGTCATGCATTTTGCACACAAGGTCCTAAAATTAGAAAATTAGATGAATGGTCTATTAATCTTGTTAGACATTGGCCAGGATATCAGGAGAGCTCTTTGCTCTTGTTTAAATAATTTCATGAAACCTTTAATATCCACCAGAACAGGAAGACGGAGCCTCAGTTTAACGTCTCATCTGAGAAAAGAGCTGCTCCTCCAACAATGCAGCACTGCACTGTTCTGCACAGAAATGCCAACTTAATTTATGTAATCCAAATCCCGGAGTCTATACATTCATTCAACAAGCATGCATTTAGGATAATGGACTAATGTAATGCAATGCATTTTAAGTTCAAGAGCATAAAGCAATATTTAGAATGTCTTCACCAACATTCTCTATCGATGCATGGTTCCTCTCCAGACATGAGTTATAATAAGGTCACTCTTTTCCACTGACACATTCTGTGTGCTAATTGATTTTCATTGAGCCAACTTTTCAACCACAGCATTAACTTGAAGTTCAAACTTAGCTTTACAAAAATAAAATCCAGGTAAGTGTGCAGATAATGATGCCCAATTGCAGCTATGATAAAGTTAATGGGAGCTACCCCATAACAATTTGGAGTAATTGTAATTTTATTTCTACAGAGATTACTATTTTGTTGTTTTGATAAACCTGCTATTATAAAATCAAGTGCGTGATAAATTTATAGAAGACATTGTTTGGCTCATAGTGGAAGTCGTGTACTTCCACCGAGGTCAGAGGTCCAAGGGTCATAAATTCAATATTCGTCAAGAACAACTTATATTTATTGTGACAAAAACTACACCTGCCAAAATGAGACACATTAATTTCATCATATGGAACATTATTTTTGAACTGTTACTGGACTTGAAATAACTAGTTCAAAAAGACCACAACAGTGGCTGAAAACATGGCTACACATTTGCATCCTAAAAGATAGTTGCCTGAAGAAGACAATGGGAGTGCCTCCCTGATTCAATTAGCCAGATGGGTTTGTCAATAGAGATGATTAAGCGACATTGAATGTGTAAGAGCCAGCATTCCACCCCGCATGCCCCCCCCCCCACCCACCCACTGAGAGAGTCTAGTAAGCGTGAAGAAATCCACAAAACCTCGCAGGGGAGGTTGTTTTCCAAATAAGGAGCTAGTCACATGACAAACCTGCTGGGCAACCTGGGTTGTTTGAATTGTGCCACACAGAAAGGAGACTGCAATTTGAAGACCAAAGAGAAGGAAGGTCTCGACTTGTCTCTCGCTCTCTCAAGCAAAGTTCCAGGGACCCACGGAAGTAACTTAAGCCTCAAGACAGAAGACCAGCGAAACAAGTTGAAAGTGTGCACTGGGCCTCAACGAGAACTGCAAGACATAACTTTAATCAAAGACTTTACATCCAACTCAAAACCAGTAACTGAACTCCAGCTATTACTTCAAACTTTTCCCCTTCTGTCTCCTCCTCTGTCTCTATTTGCGTGTGTGTTTATCACGTATGCATGTCAGCATGGTCGCTTCGCATATTTTTAGTAGTTTAACTGAATTAGAGTTTTAAGGTTAATAAACTTGCATCTTTCTTGTTTTAATCTGAGAAATCTGGTTGTTTTTTTGCCATTGCAATTAGAGAGCAGTGAGCAAGGACTCAGCCTGAGGGAAGCTAAAACATGGTGTTTTAAAAGTTAAACCCTGTAATGGGCAAACCAGGAAAAAGCTGAGAGGGAACCCCAAGACCCCTTTCTCACCTGGTCATAACATTATATAGCACCTTTAATGTAATAAAACATCCCTAATCGCTTCACAGGAGAGTTATAAAACAAAATATACCAAGCTGCATAAGGAGATATTAGATCGTATGGCCATTCTTTTGGGCCTCCTTATCTCGAGAGACAATGGGTAAGTGCCTGGAGGTGGTCAGTGGTTTGTGAAGCAGCGCCTGGAGTGGCTATAAAGGCCAATTCTAGAGTGACAGGCTCTTCCACAGGTGCTGCAGAGAAATTTGTTTGTTGGGGCTGTTGCACAGTTGGCTCTCCCCTTGTGCCTCTGTCTTTTTTCCTGCCAACTACTAAGTCTCTTCGACATTTTAGCCCTGTCTTTATGGCTGCCCGCCAGCTCTGGCAAACGCTGGCAACTGACTCCCACAACTTGTGATCAATGTCACAGGATTTCATGTCGCGTTTGCAGACGTCTTTAAAGCGGAGACATGGACGGCCGGTGGGTCTGATACCAGTGGCGAGCTCGCTGTACAATGTGTCTTTGGGGATCCTGCCATCTTCCACGCGGCTCACATGGCCAAGCCATCTCAAGCGCCGCTGACTCAGTAGTGTGTACAAGCTGGGGATGTTGGCCGCCTTGAGGACTTCTGTGTTGGAGATACGGTCCTGCCACCTGATGCCAAGTATTCTCCGGAGGCAGCGAAGATGGAATGAATTGAGACGTCACTCTTGGCTGACATAAGCTTGGTCAAAGATGTAAGTTTTAAGGAGCGTCTTAAAGAAGGAAAGCGATATAGAGAGGTGGAGAGGTCCAGAGAGGGTATTCTAGTGCTTGGGGCTGAGGCAACTGAAGGTGCGCCCACAAATAGTGGAGCAATTAAAATTGGGGATGCTCATGAGGTCAGAATTAGAGGAGCGCAGATATCTCGGAAGGCTCCGGGGCTGGAGGAGATTACAGAGATAGGAGGGACAAGGCCAGGAAGGGTTTTGAAAACAAAGATGAGAATTTTAAAATAAAGACGTTGTTTCACCGGGAGCCTGCAGTTTGTCAGTAACACAAGTTAGCTGTTCCAGCAGTAACAGACTTTGAGTCTGGTTCTAATATTTATCTGCACCATTTCTATTTAAGATTAACCTAGGTATTTGTTAGGACAGCCAGTACAATTCTGAACATTTGCACTGCGAGACAAAGATTTAAAACAAACAATTTATTTGCAGTGCAGCTTATGACATATTACTACTACCCTTTTGACCTTCTGGTTGTTATAATCTGTAACAACATCTATGCAGTATAACATCAAATGTAAAGCTCTGTTAACTCTACCATTAATGAAGCAGCCCATGTCAGCCTGGATAACTCCAAGTCTTTTGATGACAAGTAGCAGGCAACATTCCCACCATAGGCACCAGGTAATGAGAATGTCAAACAAGGAAAAATCCAGCTACCTGACACTACCTTTATCATGTCCCTCATGATAACTATCTTTATTGACCAGAAGCTTAACTAGCCAATGCATATCAACAGGTTGGCTACAAGAGCAGATACTTTGTGACAAATGGTTCACCTCTGATCCCTCAGAATCTCATTACCATCTACAAAGCTGAAAACAGGAGTGCAAGGCAATGCTCACCATTGGGGGTGAGGCCATAACAAACACTTAAGAAGTACAATGTTATCCAGAGCAAATTAGTCTGCTTGATCAGTGGCCTTAGCACTGGATTCAATATCTACCCCTTTCACCACCAATGTACCGTAGTTGCATTAGCTACTATCAACAAGATGCACCGCAGCAACTCACCAAGCTTACTTCAATAGCACCTCCCAGCTCTAGCACTGAGGAAGACAAGAGCAGCAATGTCATGAGAATTCTATCACAAAGCAAGTTTCCGTTCAAGTCACACACTATCTTGTCTTCATAGTCACTGGGTTAGAATTCTGGAATTCCCTAATCCATACCATTACTGCAGCAGTTCAGGAAGAATGTCCACCAACATCCTTTCAGGGAAACTAGAGATTGACAATAAACGTGTCATAGCAGAGTTGCCCGAGAACAAAGAAGAAAAAAACTTGCTTTCCCTTATCTTAGGCTTTTATAAAAGTTCATTTTTGAGTTGTCAACTCTTTTGAAACTATTGGTCACTTTAGCTTTGTTCCTAGTTTGGAAAATATGCCTAAGAGATCATTGTAGTGTAGTCCCTTGTTACCACAACAAAACATTGCTTTTCAGGATTGGTAGGGGTGATTCTGGGGGTGATGCATTGCAGAAAATATTCAAGCAGTTCCATCCTGACTACACAGGGGGAACAACAATTGGGAACACAAAAAAAAAGTGTCCTCAGCATCTTAGCAAATAGGGCAGTCAGCAAAGGAAGCAGACATCAACAATTACAACTGCAGTCCTGCGGAAATCCACAACAGCTTGGTGACAAAAAAAAACCAGGCAAAGCTGCAAGTGAAGCACTCCACTGAGTGCTATGGAGCTAAGCTGCCTTCCCTTTCCCCTCCCTTATTATACTGCAAACAATAAGGCACCAAACTCCAATGTCTCCCCCAACTTCCTCATTTTCCAATATATAACTGGCAAGCTTCAGTCATCAACAACCTCTCCCACATATTAATTCTACCAAATTACACAAATTACAGAACAGGCCATTCAGCCCACTAGGTGTGTGCAGGTGTTTAAGCTCTACATGACTCTCCTCCCACACCTCTTCATCTCACCCGATCAACATATCTTTCTATTCCACTGCAGAATCCAAATTCTATTCCTTTCTCACTTCCCTTTCAGTCATTTAGTAAAAATTTGTTCATCAGCCCTTGATAATGTCAAATCCAAACCCCATATTTTAAATAACCAAGTAGCCACACAACCAGTCTATGTAAAAAGCCAACAGTTTGGATCTTAAAATAATCCAGCCCAGGTTTTAGTGGCGGTTTATGTCATTTTAAACAAGTAAACAATCAATTAGGCCTCAACATTCTCCGGTTAACTGATACAAAGATTAACTAGTTCATTTAGTTCCAGGATTTCAGAGAGTATGGGACATGGTTAGGATACCTATCCTTGCTGACCAGTAGTGAACAAGTGAGCGTCATTTGTCTTTGTGGTAAGCCCAGCAATGTTTCTTTGATGTTTTGGCTGGACACAAACCATAGAAAAGTTGCTCCTGGACTGGAAGAAGTAAGTTAATTGATTTGTTAAATAAGTTCAGCCTTTTAGAACCGTTAAAGGTTTTATTATGTGGCACGAGATATCAAATTCTCACATCCTATGATGTTAGGCCTCATTTAATGAAGCTTTGTCATCTGACAAGTGAAGTGTTACTTCTCTTTTTAAAAAAAAAGATGTGGATTCTGCAGTGGCCTCCTAGACACATTGCTGATCTCCTGTGTCAGAACTGCAGCTTATGTAGGAGAACCAAGGCCATGTTTATTTAGCCTCCAGAGCACACATCTCATATTTTGAAAGCCTGTTCCTAAAAATAATCTTGAGTCAACAGTCCTTTGTTACCAATTAGCCAACCAATAGAAATTATGTTTTATTGTTTACCCTCAAACCCATGGAAACAAAAGTCCACCCCAAAATCCTTCATAGTTTTCCAAATATCTATTAAACTCCTCCCTTATCCTTCTCTGTTTCATGTGGGATTCTTTTTGTGCCTTTCTTCATAACTATAATGCCCATTTTTGGTGCAATTCAAGGGAATTGTCACTTTACCCTTACTGCGAAGCTAATATCCTGTGTGTAATGAAGTGGCCAGGGGGGGAAAAATCAAGATACTTGGAGAAGTTCCAATTAGTTAAGAATAGCCATCACGGATTTGTAGACGGCAGATCATGCTTGAATTTCTTTGATGGAGTAACAGAGAAGGTTGATGAAGGGAATGTGGTGGATGTTGTCTGTATAGATTTTAAGAAAGCGTTTGATAAAGGACCACATGGAAGGCTCGTAAACAAAACTGAAGCTCATGGAATGGGAGGGTCAGTGTCCAATTGGATTTTAAAAATTGGCTTAAGGACAGAAAACAGTAAGTTGTGGTAAATGGTTATTTTTCAGACTGGAGGATGGTAGACAGTAGTGTTCCCCAAGGGTGGCACAGTGGCGCAGTGGTTAGCACCGCAGCCTCACAGCTCCAGGGACCCGGGTTCGATTCCGGGTACTGCCTGTGTGGAGTTTGCAAGTTCTCCCTGTGTCTGCGTGGGTTTTCTCCGGGTGCTCCGGTTTCCTCCCACAAGCCAAAAGACTTGCAGGTTGATAGGTAAATTGGCCATTATAAATTGTCACTAGTATAGGTAGGTGGTAGGGAAATATAGGGACTGGTGGGGATGTTTGGTAGGAATATGGGATTAGTGTAGGATTAGTATAAATGGGTGGTTGATGTTCGGCACAGACTCGGTGGGCCGAAGGGCCTGTTTCAGTGCTGTATCTCTAATCTAATCTAATAAGGGTCACTGCTGGGACCACTGCTTTTTTTTCTACATGTAAATGACTTAGAACTTGGAATACGGAGTAGAATTTCAAAATTTGCCATTGATACCAAATTTGGAGGAGTGGCAAACAGTGAGGATCATACGAACCGTCTGCAACAGGACATAGATAGGCTCGCGGAACAGGCAGGCAAGTGGCAGATAGAATTTCATACAGATGAGTGTGAGGTGATGCTTTTTGGCAGAAGGGATAGGGAGAGGCAATATATACATAATAGCACAATTCTAAAATGTGTGCAGGAACAGAGGAACCTGGGGGTGCATGTGCATCGATCTTTGAAAGTGGCAGGACATATTGAGAGTGTGGTTAGTGAAGCATATGGGGTCTTGGGCTTCATAAATAGACGTATAGAGTACAAAAGCAGAGAAGTTATGCTGAACATTTATAAAGCTCTGTTTCGACCACAACTAGAGTATTGTATCCAGTTCTGGAGACCACACATTAGGAAGCACATGAGGGTCCTTGAGAGGGTGCAGAGGAGATTTGCAAGAATAGTTCCAGGCTTGAGGGATTTTATTTACAAGGTTAGGTTGGAAAAGATGGAGTTGTTCTCCCTGGAGCAAAGGAGATTGAGGGGAGATTTGATAGAGGTGTACAAGATCATGATAGGCTTAGATAAGTTAGACAAGGAAAAACTGTTCCCATTAATTGATGGTACAAGGACTAGGAGACAAAGATTGAAGGTTTTGGACAAGAGATGCAGGGGAATATGCGGAAGAGGTTTTTTGCACAGTGGGTGGTAATGACCTGAAACACTCTGCCCACAAGGGTGGTGGAAGTGGAGACAATCAATGACTTCAAAAGGAAATTGGATGGGCACATGAAGAAAATAAACCTGCAGGGCTACGTAAATGCCTCTAGGACTGGACCAAGTAATAAATATCCCACTGGACTGGTATAGCTTGCAAGTGCAGTCAGCCACAGACACATCGATTTTCCCCAGAATCTCATTTTCCGTTTTCATTGTAATTTCTACATGTACTCATAGAGTCATAGAGACATTTATGGCACAGAAGGAGGCCATTCGGCCCTTCAAGTCCATGCCGGCTCTCCACGGAGTGATGCAGTCAGTCCCACTCGCCTGCTCGATCTCCATGGCCCTGCAAGTCTATTTCTCTCAGTTGGCTATCTAACTTCCTCTTGAAGTCACCGATCGGAATAAATTAAATTTCACCACTTGACACAGTGGGATTTGAATCCATGCCCCAAAGACACTCTTTCCCCCAAAAGGTCAATACATCGGCACAAAGACCTATCTGGATCTCTATTCCTTCATTCTATTCAGAATCTTGCTATATAGGGTAAATACTGCCTTCCATTAGTCTTTTATTCAACTGGACTGTTACATATTCCTCTAGACTGAACTGGATCTGCAACCTATCTTCAAAGTTTCCTGTTGCACATATTATTCAAGTAGTGTGCACAGACTTACTCTCATGCAGTCATTCAATAAGCACATTTAAAACTCCTGCAGCCTGCTCTTTAGGGAAGAGATTCAGCTTTAGTGGGTTTTGCCCCATTTGCTGCCCCCCCCACCCCCCCACCCCGGCCCTCACCTTTGGGTATCCGCCTCAGGGACATTGCTGGCCCCAGGGAAATTTAGGACTTATTATCTGGTCTTCCATTATCAGAGGTTCCTGGATCCCCCGGCAACATTTTTCTTGATAAGAATAATCCCTGGAAAATGAAACTCTTTTCTTAGTGGAGCCTGAGTTCCTGTATTAAATCTACAACTCCATCTTTCATTTCAATGTGAAGTTTGGGATTTTTTTTTTTTAATTGTTTTGAAATATCAGTATTCTGTGTGGGAAAACTTAAGATATTGCTCGTAGTTGATTTCCAATGTATCATAGAACTGTGATCACTGCATTTGTAATGATGGCTGGAGTCACCAGAACACAAGAAATAGAAGCAGGAGTAGACCATATGGCCCATTGAGCTTGCTCCACCATTCAATACAATCATGGCTGATCTTGGGCTTCAATTCCACTTTCCTGCCTGCTCCCCATATCCCTTGATTCCCTGCCTTAAATATATTCAATGATGGAGCATTCACAACCCTCTGGGGTAGAGAATTCCAAAGATTTACAACCCTTTGAGTGAAGTAATTTCTCCTCATCTCAGCCTGAATGATCGGCCCCTTATCCTGAGACTGTGCCCCCTTGTTCTAGATTCCCTGACCAGTGGAAACAATCTCTCACTTTCTCCCCTATCAAACCCTTTCAGAATCTTGTATGTCTCAATTAGATCGTCTCTCATTCTTCTAAACTCCAGAGAATATAGGCCCAATTTACTCAGCCTCTCATCAGGGACCAATCTAGTAAATCTTTGTTGCACTCCCTCTAGTGCAAGTATATACTTTCTTAAATGTCCTTCTGGTACACTGGCTCAGTGAGAGCCCTCTTCCCTCTGAGACGGAAGATTATGTGTTCAAGGCCCAGTCTAGGAACTTTTTGTAATGGTGGATTTTTCTTTCATTCAAGATAGTTACACGCTGAATTGCTATTGGCTGATAGGCCAGGTTCACCGTTCCTGATGGCATTGAGCTTTCAGTGTAATCTGTTACCCAGTACATTCTGGAATTATCAACAGTCTGAAGGGAGCAAGCTAAATATTAACTGTTTTAGATTGTTGTTATCTGACTAGGCTACTTCGGTTTTAGACTAAACCAAAGAAAAGGTCTTTCTGCAGTAGGGGATAATTGGACCAGAGCATGCAGATGTAATTTAAATGGTTGGGGTGGGGGGAATCTGTGGCGCAATTCTTCTCTGGGGTGGGACTTCCACCCACCCCTTCAAATCTACCCTATACTGCTCATTTTCCTGGGTTGTGACTCATAACGTTTGCAAGGTGGGCTCCCGAGGGCTTTCCCGTCAGTAAGAGGGTGCCCGCAATGTGATTGGGAGGGGCTTACAATGGTGCTGCATCTAGGATAAAATCAATCAGGGCTCAATGCTGCCTTCCTCATCTCTATTACATGTAGCAGGCGGGAAAGGATAGGCCAGGAGTGGTCTCTGTAGGGATGGGGGAAGGAATTCCTAATTGGAACAATGAGGCAGAGGACTGACTTCACCAGTCTCATTCGCCTCCACAATTCTGTTCCCACCCAGTTTTGGGTAGAGTTGCAGAGGAATATGCTACACCCCACACCAACATCCCCCAGACATTGTTCTTATTTTCTATAGTAGATTGATTTGATATTATTCATAGTTACCTAGAAAATGTAGAGTTATTTAGGAAGTACAGCTGATTAGGGATTAAGAATTTCTCTGCAAGAGGCTGAGGATCTGGAAGTTGTGAAACTGGTGCCTCCAATGGTAGGAGGGTATAATTACAATGTGACCAGTTTACATTGGTATCTTTCATTCTAAATCTGGACATTGAAAGTTATAATAGAAAATGCTGATAGGACAACAACACTTGCATTCATGTATTACTTTTAATGTAGTAAAGCATTCCAAAGCATTTCATAGCAGCGATTAGCAAACAAAAAATTGACATTGAGCCACAAAGGATGTGTGGAGAGGTGTAAGCTTTTTAATAGATTTACATGACTAGAACTGTTTTTTAATATTAGGATGTGGACAACATTGATGAGGCAGTTGCCCTGAGGGCATTAAGAGTCAGCAATGTAATGTGGGCTGGAGTCACATGTAGGCAGACAAGGTAAGGATGGCATGTTCTTTCTGGAACATTCGTGAGTTATTTGGCTTTTTATAAGTCAGATTGTTTTCATGGTTGTTTTTCCTGGTCCCAGGCCACAAATGTTATAACCTGTGATTGGAGCATTTGAACTCCTGGGGCTGGATATTAGCTTGGAGGTCACTGGGTGACAGGCAGCAGGGGTGCTAACAAGCAATCGGAAAATCCAGAAGTATGGGTTTTCTGAATGTCCTGCATTTTTTAACTGAAGGACATCTTTCAAATTTTTTTTTTACTGAGTTTGCTACCCACAGCCAGCCTGATTGAGGGCAGGTGGTTGGAGAGATCCATGTGGGGTCGGGGGGAGCATATGGTGGTCGGGGGGCAGAGCAGATGGTGGTTGGGGGTGGATTGGTTGTGGTGGAGGGAAAGCAGTCAGATCCTATTTGAAGGGGGAGGGGAAGGAAGGGTGGGTGTTTTGGCGGGCGAGGGTGTTACTGGTCAGTTTGTTGGACCTGGCCCATAAGCAGTACTGCAAAGGCACTTACCTCCTAGATCCAGCCCCTCTCGTTGAGCGTCCCGAGGCCTGGGAAACTCGGCCAACTGTGGCTAAAAATAGAAGTGCTATTTAAATAAAGGCACACAGCCTTATTAAAATAGTTAAATGACCAACCAGTCTCCTGCACTTGGGTTGGTCAGCTTCCCCTTGCCCTGCCTCTGTTAAAACCAGAAGTGGACGGGTTCAAAGCAGTTTGGGTTCCCATGACAGATTACCCGCCCCCCCCACCCCCCCCCCCCCCCCCCCCCCCGCTGGTCCAGTAAACTACCGTCCAGTATATCCTTCTACCGAAATAATTCAACATTACCTGGAGATAAAAGCAAAATACTGCGGATGCTGGAAATCTGAAACAAAAACAAGAAATGCTGGATTCACTCAGCAGGTCTGGCAGCATCTGTGGAAAGAGAAGCAGAGTTAACGTTTCGGGTCAGTGACCCTTCTTCGGAACTGACAAATATTAGAAAAGTCACAGATTATAAACAAGTGAGGTGGGGGTTGGGCAAGAGATAACAAAGGAGAAGGTGCAGATTGGGCCAGGCCACATAGCTGACCTAAAGGTCACGGAGCAAAGGCAAACAATATGTTAATGGTGTGTTGAAAGACAAAGCATTAGTACAGATTAGGTGTGAATATACTGAATATTGAACAGCAGCAAGTGCAAACCTGAAGAAAAACAACCTGAAAAAAACAGTGGGTGAGCAAACTGAACAAACTAAGATGAAATGAAATAAATGCAAAAAAAGATTGTAAAAAATGTAAAAAGGAATGTAAAAAAAAAGAAGGAAGAAAAAATAACTAAAAATGACTAAAAATGAAAGTAAAATGGGGGGCTGTCATGCTCTGAAATTATTGAACTCAATGTTCAGTCCGGCAGGCTGTAGTGTGCCTAATCGATAGATGAGATGCTGTTCCTCGAGCTTGCGTTGATGTTCACTGGAACACTGCAGCAATCCCAGGACAGAGATGTGAGCATGAGAGCAGGGGGGAGTGTTGAAATGGCAAGCAACCGGAAGCTCAGGGTCCTGCTTGCGGACTGAGCGGAGATGTTCCGCAAAGCGGTCACCCAGTCTGCACTTGGTCTCCCCAATGTAGAGGAGACCACACTGTGAGCAGCGAATACAGTATACTACATTGAAAGAAGTACAAGTAAATCCTGGAGATGATGGGCCATCCTTTCTGCTCAGTGACTTTGAATATTACAAACCCCACAGATGCCATGATCTTCCCCCTTTTTAGTTTGTGTGAAGACCCTTTCAATGAAAAAAAAACTGAACTGTACCAATTTTTCTATTGTAAAACTATCTAAATTATGTTCAAAATTTTGACACTTGATTAAACTTTAGAACTCTTTACGACAAAATGCACTGCTTTGACCATGCTGTATTAGTACTGTTATGTCTTTTTGATGCAGCACCTCCAGGAGTAAAACCAGGTTTGGTGAAGGAGAACATTCCAATGGGCTGATAATTCTGAAGGATTTTGAAAAGCCTCCGAAGGCATCTCAACCTATTGGCAGCCTTTGTCAAGCTGACTGGGGCAGTGCTCAAAGAAGTGGCAGGGAAAGGGAACCCAAGGTGCAGGTACAAGTCTGCGGGCAAGTTGAGGTATAGCCCAGCATCTGAACTCTTGTTTCAGTGGCAATCCTGAAGTAAAGGTGCTGCCTCGAGGAGGTTGCAAGTATGGCAGTCTTTCTGTGGCAAGTCTACACTGCAGCGTGTCTGCAAGGGGGATAGATTTCGAACAGATCTAGCAATGCAAAACTGGACCTCCATGAGCAGCAGCAGAATTGTACTCAACCACAATCTGTAACCTCATGGCCCGGCATATCCCCAACTCTACCATTACCATCAAGCCAGGAGACCAACCCTGGTTCAATGAAGAGTGATTTATTTGATTTTGATTTAGAGATACAGCACTGAAACAGGCCCTTCGGCCCACCGAGTCTGTGCTGATCATTAACCACCCATTTATACGAATCCTACACTAATCCCATATTCCTACCGGATCCTCACCTGTCCCTATATTCCCCTACCACCTACCTATACTAGGGGCTATTTATAATGGCCAATTTACCCATCAACCTGCAAGTCTTTTGGCTGTGGGAGGAAACCGGAGCACCCGGTGGAAACCCACGCAGACACAGGGAGAACTTGCAAACTCCACACAGGCAGTACCCAGAATTGAACCCGGGTCGCTGGAGCTGTGAGGCTGCGGTGCTAACCACTGCGCCACTGTGCAGGAGGGCATGCCAGGAGCAGCACCAGGCATACCTCAAAATGAGGTGTCAACCTGGTGAAGCTACAACCCAGGACTACTTGCATGCCAAACTGCGTAAGCAGCATGCGATAGACAGAGCTAAGCGATCCCATAACCAACGGATCAGATCTAAACTGTGCAGTCCTGCCACATCCAGCCGTGAATGGTGGTGGACAATTAAACAACTAACTGGAGGAGGTGGCTCCACAAATATCCCCATCCTCAATGATGGGGGAGCCCAGCACATCAGTGCGAAAGATAAGGCTGAAGCATTTGCAACAATCTTCAGCCAGAAGTGCCGAGTTGATGATCCATCTCGGCCTCCTCCTGAAGTCCCCAGTGTCACAGATGCCAGACTTCAGCCAATTCGATTCACCCCGCATGATATCAAGAAACGACTGAAGGCACTGGATACTGCAAAAGCTATGGGCCCTGACAATATTCCGACAATAGTACTGAAGACCTGTGCTCCAGAACTTACCGCGCCCCTCGCCAAGCTGTTCCAGGACAGCTACAACACTGGCATCTACCCAGCAATGTGGAAAATTGCCCAGATATGTCCTGTACACAAAAAGCAGGACAAATCCAACCCGGCCAATTACCGCCCCATCAGCCTACTCTCAATCATCAGTAAAGTGATGGAAGGTGTCATCAACAGTGCCATCAAGCGGCATTTGCTTAGCAATAACCTGCTCACTGACGCTCAGCTCCTGACCTCATTACAGCCTTGCTTCAAACATGGACAGAAGGGCTGAATTCAAGAGGTGAGGTGAGGTGAGAGTGACTGCCCTTGATATCAAGGCAGCATTTGACCGAGTATGACATCAAGGAGCCCAAACAAAACTGAGGTCAATGGCAATCAGGGGGAAAATCCTCCGCTGGCCGGAGTCATACCTGGCGCAAAGGAAGATGGTTGTGGTTGTTGGAGGTCAATCATCTGAGCTCCAGGACATCACTGCAGGAGTTCCTCAGGGTAGTGTCCTAGGCCCAACCATCTTCAACTGCTTCATCAATGACCTTCTTTCAATCATAAGGTCAGAAGTGGGGATGTTCGCAGATGATTGCACAATGTTCAGCACCATTCGTGACTCCTCAGATACTGAAGCAGTCCGTGTAGAAATGCAGCAAGACCTGGACAATATCCAGGCTTGGGTTGATAAGTGGCAAGTAACATTTGCGCCACACAAGTGCCAGGCAATGACCATCTCCAACAAGAGAGAATCTAACCATCTCCCCTTGACATTCAACAGCATTCCCATCGCTGAATCCCCCACTATCAACATCCTAGGGGCTACCATTGACCAGAAACTGAACTGGAGTAGCCATATAAATACCGTGGCTACAAGAGCAGGTCAGAGGCTAGGAATCCTGAGGTGAGTAACTCACCTCCTGACTCCCCAAAGCCTGTCCACCATCTACAAGGCACAAGTCAGGAGTGTGATGGAATACTCTCCGCTTGCCTGGATGGGTGCAGCTCCAACAACACTCAAGAAGCTCGACACCATCCAGGACAAAGCAGCCCGCTTGATTGGCATCCCATCTACAAACATTCACTCCCTCCACCACCGACGCACAGTGGCAGCAGTGTGTACCATCTACAAGATGCACTGCAGCAATGCACCAAGGCTCCTTAGACAGCACCTTCCAAACCCGCGACCTCTGCAAACTAGAAGGACAAGAGCAGCAAATACATGGGAACACCACCACCTGCAAGTTCCCCTCCAAGTCACACACCATCCTGACTTGGAACTATATCGCCGTTCCTTCACTGTCGCTGGTTCAAAATCCTGGAACTTCCTTCCTAACAGCACTGTGGGTATACCTACCCCAAATGGACTGCAGCAGTTCAAGAAGGCAGCTCACCGTCACCTTCTCAAGGGCAATTAGGGATGGGCAATAAATGCTGGCCTGGCCAGCGTCACCCACATCCCATGAATGAATAAAAAAAAAAGACAGATTTGAGGCTGCAGTTGTTCCTTCCAAATGATGTACTGGTCCTATAGTGCATGTTAATTGATATATAGCTCAGAGCTGCATCTGCCTCTCTGCTGAGTCAGACCTGAATAGAATGCTTCCAATGGCCTTTGTTGGCAAGATGTGCTGGAGTTTGTTGAAACGTTGGCATCTTGGTAGGTATATCAGATGGTTACGCTGGCAGGCCTTCACTCGTGCGGTGCGATTAAATGCGAGATATTCTGTGTCTGAGGTGCTCCGGAGGAAGCATCCAGCAGTATGGTTAGTCAGACCATTATACCTTAGTGGGCAATTGGCACAAATGCTTGTGAGAATGTGAGTGGCAGAGGAAAGGAAACTTGGAGAAGAAAAAAAGTTTGAAGAATTTTTTTTGTTTTATTTATTCTGTTGAGACGAATGCACAAACATCTGAATTAGGAGCAGCAGTAGGCCAAACAACCCTTCGAGCCTGCTCCATCATTCAATAAGTTCATGGCTGAACTGATTACTCCACATTTCCACCTACCACCAATAACCTTCCCCCGCCCCCCTTTGCTTATCAAGAATCTATCTACCTCTGCCTTAAAAATATTCAAAGACTCTGCTTCCACCACCTTCTGAGGAAGGGAATTCCAAAGACTCACAACCCTCTGAGAGAACAAATTTCTCCTCATCTCTGTCTTAAATGGACGACCCCTTATTTTTAAACAGTGACCCCTAATTCTAGATACTCCCACAAGGGGAAACATCCTTTCCACATCCACCCTGTCAGGATCCCTCAGGATCTTATACCTTTCAATCAAGTCACCTCTTACTCTTCTAAATTCCATCAGATACAAGCCTAGCGTCCAATCTTTCCTCGTAAGACAGCCCACCCATTCCAGGTATTAGTCCAGTAAATCTTCTCTGTACTGCCTCCAACGCATTTACATCCTTCCTTAAATAAGGAGACCAGTACTGTACACAGTACTCCAGATGTGGTCTCACCAATGCCCTGTATAGCTGAAGCATAACCTCCCTACTTTTGTATTCAATTCCCCTCGCGATAAATGTTAACATTCTATTAGCTTTACTAATTACGTGCTGTACCTGCATACTAACCTTTTGCGATTCATGCACTAGGACACCCAGATCTCTCTGCATCTCAGAGCTCTGCAATCTCTCACCATTTAGATAATATACTTTGTTTTTATTCTTCCTGCCAAAGTGGACAATTTCACACTTTCCCACATTATACTCCATTTGTCAGGTCTTTGCCCAGTCACTTAAACTATTGATATCCCTTTGTAGCCCCCGTATGTTCTCTTCACAAGTTACTTTCCTACCTATCTTTGTGTCATCAGCAAATTTAGCAACCGTTCCTTCAGTCCCTTCATCTAAGTCATTTATATAAATTGTAAAAAGTTGAGATCCCAGCACAGATCCCTGTGGCACACCACTTGTTACATCTTGCCAACCAGAAAATGACCCATTTATGCCTACTCTCTGTTTCCAGTTAGCTAGCCATTCTTCTATCCATGCCAATATGTTACCCTCTACACCATGAGCTTTTATTTTCCGCAATAATCTTTGATGTGGCACCTTATCAAATGCCTTCTGGAAATCTAAGTACAATACATCCCCTTTATCCAAAGCACATGTTACTACTTCAAAGAACTCCAATAAATTGGTTAAACATGATTTCCCTTTGACAAAACTTTGACTCTGTCTGATTACCTTGATTTTTTTTCTAAATGCCCTGCTATTAACATCTTTAAGAATAGCTTCTAACCTTTTTCCGAAGACAGATATTATGCTAACTGGCCTGTAGTTTCCTGCTTTCTGCCTCCCTTCCTTTTTCCTATTTTACAATCTAACGGAACTTCCCCAGATCTAGGGAATTTTGGAAAATTAAAACTAACGCATCAACTATCTCACTAGCCACTTCTTTTAAGACCCTAGGATGAAGTCTATCAGGACCCGGGGACTTGTCACCCCGCAGCTCCAACAATTTGTTCAGTACCACTTCCCTGGTGATTGTAATTTTCTTCAGTTCCTCCCTCCCTTCCATTTCCTTTCTTGCAGCTAATACTGAGATGTTACTTGTATCCTCAATTGTGAAGACCGATGCAAAGTATCTGTTCAATTCATCTGTCATTTCCTTATGATCCATTATTAATTCCCCAGACTCACTTTCTATAGGACCAATGCTCACTTTGTTAGCTTTTTTTTCTTTTTTAAGTATCTATAGAAACTCTTACTATTTGTCTTTATATTTCTAGCTAGCTTTCTCGTACTCTAATTTTACCTTCCTTATCAATCTTTTAGTCATTCTTTGTTTTTTTATATTCTGTCCAATCTTCTGACCTGCCACGCATCTTTGTGCAATTAAAGCTTTTTCTTTAAGTTTGATACTATCTTTAACTGTTTTAGTTAACCATGGGTCCCACCTTTGGAAGTTTTCTTTCTTGTTTAAATTCTGTGTATTCTGAAATATCCCCTTAAATGTCTGCCACTGTATCTCTATTGACCTATCTCTCAACCTGATTTGCCAGTTCACTTTAGCTAGCTCTGCTTTCATGCCCTAATAATTGCCCTTATTTAAGTTTAAAATACTAGTTTTGGACCCACTCTTCTCTCCCTCAAACTGAATGTAAAATTCAACCATATTATGATCACTGCTACCAAAGGACACCTTAACTATGAAGTCATTAATTAATCCTATCTCGTTGCACAATACCAGGTCTAGTATAGCCTGCTCTCTGGTTGACTCCAGAACATATTATTCCATGAAATTATCCCCAAAATATTCCAAGCTATCTAGGCTACCTTTGCCCATCTGATTTTTCCAGTCTATATGTAGGTTAAAATACCTCATAATTAACGCTGTACCTTTCTGACAAGCTGCCAATATTTCTTCCTTTATACCCGTCTTACAGTGTGATTAGTGTTAGGTGGCCTGTACACCACTTCCACAAGTGACTTCTTGCCTTTATCATTTCTCATCTCTACCCACACTGCTTCTACATCCTGGTCTCCTGAACTTAGATCATCCCTCTCTATTATGCTAATACCATCATTAATTAACAGAGCTACTCCTCCATCTTTTCCTAGCTTCCTGTCCTTCCTAAATGCCGTTTACCCTTCAATATTCAGGTCCCAATCTATGTTGACCTGCAGCCATATCTCTGTAATGACTATCAGATCGTATATATTTATTTCTATTTGACTCTCAGTTCATCTGTTTTGTTTCGAATGCTACGTGCATTCAGAATACAGAGCCTTTAGTTTTGTAGTTTTATTATTTTTGTAACCTCTAGCATTATCTGTTGATTTACTCTTAGATTTGTACACTCTGTCCCTTCCTGTCACAGTCTGTTTATCATTTCCCATATTAATACCTTTCTCTCTCGCCTTGTCTCTACTCCTTGATTTACCATATCTTCCCCAATTTGATCCCTTGCCGCCACTATTCAGTTTAAAATCCTCTCTACTTCCTTTGTTATGCGGCTCACTAGAACACCAGCCCCAGCACAGATCAGGTGTAGACCATCCCAACGGTACAGCCGCCACTTTCCCCAGTACCAGTGCCAGTGCTCCACGAACTGGAACCCACTTCTACCACACCAGTCTTTGAGCCACACATTAATTTCTCTAATCTTATTTGCCCTATGCCAATTTGCTAATGTTACTAAAAAGATGAGCATTTATTGCCCATCCCTCATTGCCCTTGACAAGGTGGTGGTGAGCTGCCTTCTTGGACAGTTGCAATCCATCTGTTGTAGGTACACCTACAGTGCTGTTAGGGAGGGAGTTCCAGGATTTTGACCCAGCCACAGTGAAGGAACTGCAAATATGAGTATAGCATCTAAGGTTTAGGTTTGCTTATGGAATCTAGAGTAAAGTAATTGGGGGAGGGCCAACTTCATTGGAGTGAGAATGGATCTGGCCCAAGTAAATTGGAATCAAAGATTGGAAGGCAAAATTATAACTGAGCAATGGGTTGCTTTTAAAGAGTAGATAGTCTGGGTATAGTCAAGGGTAACAGCACTGTGGGTGTGCCTATCCTTTATGGACTGCAATGGTTCAAGAAGGCATCTCACCACCACCTTGTCGAGGGCAATATGGGACAGGCAAAAAATGCTGGCCTGGCCAGTGACACCCTCATCCCCATAAACAAATAAATAAAAAAACATTCACACGAGGGGGAAAGGTAGGGCAAACAGATCCAGAGCTCCCAGGATGACAAAAGAGAGAGTAAGATAAAGCAGAGAAGGGATGCATATGACAGATGTCAGGTGGATAATACAATTGAGAATAAATCTGAATATAGAAGGTTCAGAGGAGAAGTGTAAAAAGAAGAAAAGCAAAGAAAGAGTATGAGAAGAGACTCGCGGCTAACATAAAAGGGAATTTAAAATTCTTCCATAGGCACATAAATAGTAAAAGGAGGAGTAGGGCCGATCAGGGACCGAAAAGGGGAATTATACATGGAGGCAGAGGGCATGGATGAAATACTAAATGAGTACTTTGCATCTGTCTTTACCAAGGAAGAAGATGCTGTTCAAGCTGTGTTGAAAGAGGAGGTTGTTGAGACACTGGATGCAATAAAAATTGATAGAGGAGGTATTAGATAGGCTAGCTGTACTTAAAGTTGATAAGTCACCAAGACCGGATGAGATGCATCCAAGGATACTTAGGGAAGAAAGGGCAGAAATTGCAGAGGCACTGGCCACGTCTTCCAATCCTCCTTAGAGAAAGGGGTGGTGCCAGAGGACTGGGAAACTGCAAATGTTACACCCTTGTTCAAGGAAGGATGTAAGGGCATGCCCAGCAATTATAGGCCAGTCACTTTAACCTCGGTGGTGGGAAAGCTTTTAGAAATGATAATTCAGGATAGAATTAATAGTCACTTGGACAAATGTGGATTAATTAAGGAAAGCCAGCATGGAGTTGTTAAGGGAAAATCATGTTTAACTGAAGAATTTAGATTGGTGGCGGCTGTTTGAGGGTGGATCAACATCTGACATGTGGGAGTCTTTCAAACGTCAGTTGATTAGCATCCAGGACCAGCATGTTCCTGTGAGGAAGAAGGATAAGTTTGGCAAGTTTCGGGAACCTTGGATAACGCGGGATTTTGTGAGCCTAGTCAAAAAGAAAAAGGAAGCATTCGTAAGGGCTGGAAGGCTGGGAACAGACGAATCCCTTGAGGAATATAAAGACAGTAGGAAGGAACTTAAGCAAGGAGTTAGGAGGGCTAAAAGGGGTCATGAAAAGTCATTGGCAAACAGGATTAAGGAAAATCCCAAGGCTTTTTATACGTATATAAAGAGCAAGAGGGTAACTAGGGAAAGGGTTGGCCCACTCAAGGACAGAGAAGGGAATCTATGTGTGGAGCCAGAGGAAATGGGCGAGGTACTAAATGAGTACTTTGCATCAGTATTCACCAAAGAGAAGGACTTGGTGGATGATGAGCATAGGGAAGGGAGTGTAGATAGTCTCAGACATCTCATTATCAAAAAGGAGGAGGTGTTGGGTGTCTTGCAAAGCATTAAGGTAGATAAGTCCCCAGGGCCTGATGGGATCTACCCCAGAGTACTGAGGAAGGCAAGGGAAGAAATTGCTGGGGCCTTGACAGAAATCTTTGCATCCTCATTGGCTACAGGTGAGGTCCCAGAGGACTGTAGAATAGCCAATGTTGTTCCTTTGTTTAAGAAGAGTAGCAAGGATAATCCAGGAAATTATAGGCCGGTGAGCCTTACGTCAGTGGTAGGGAAATTATTAGAGAGGATTCTTCGGGACAGGATTTACTCCCATTTGGAAACAAACAAACTTAGTAGCGAGAGGCAGCATGGTTTTGTGAAGGGGAGGTCGTGTCTTACTAATTTGATTGAGTTTTTTGAGGAAGTGACAAAGATGATTGATGAAGGAAGAGCAGTGGATGTTATCCATATGGACTTCAGTAAAGCCTTTGACAAGATCCCTCATGGCAGACTGGTACAAAAGGTGAAGTCACACGGGATCAGAGGTGAGCTGGCAAGATGGATACAGAACTGGCTCAGTCATAGAAGACAAAGGGTAGCAGTGGAAGGGTGCTTTTCTGAATGGAGGGATGTGACTAGTGGTGTTCCGCAGGGATCAGTGCTGGGACCTTTGCTCTTTGTAGTATATATAAACGATTTGGAGGAAAACGTAGCTGGTCTGATTAGTAAGTTTGCGGACGACACAAAGATTGGTGGAGTTGCGGATAGTGATGAGGATTGTCAGAGGATACAGCAGGATATAGATCGGTTGGAGACTTGGGCGGAGAAATGGCAGATGGAGTTTAATCTGGACAAATGTGAGGTAATGCATTTTGGAAGGTCTAATGCAGGTGGGAGGTATACAGTAAATGGCAGAACCCTTAGGAATATTGACAGGCAGAGAGGTCTGGGCGTACAGGTCCACAGGTCACTGAAAGTGGCAACGCAGGTGGGTAAGGTAGTCAAGAAGGCATACGGCATGCTTGCCTTCATCGGTCAGGGCATAGAGTATAAAAATTGGCAAGTCATGCTGCAGCTGTACAGAACTTTAGTTAGGCCACACTTAGAATATTGCTTGCAATTCTGGTTGCCACACTACCGGAAGGACGTGGAGGCTTTGGAGAGGGTACAGAAGAGGTTTACCAGGATGTTGCCTGGTCTGGAGGGCATTAGCTATGAGGAGAGGTTGGATAAACTCGGATTGTTTTAACTGGAACGACGGAGGTGGAGGGGCGACATGATGGAGGTTTACAAAGTTATGAGCGGCATGGACAGAGTGGATAGTCAGAAGCTTTTTCCCAGGGTGGAAGAGTCAGTTACTAGGGGACATAGGTTTAAGGTGCGAGGGGCAAAGTTTAGAGGGGATGTGCGAGGCAAGTTCTTTACACAGAGGGTGGTGAGTGCCTGGAACTTGCTGCCGGGGGAGGTGGTGGAAGCAGGTACGATAGCGACGTTTAAGAGGCATCTTGACAAATACATGAATAGGATGGGAATAGAGGGATATGGTCCCCATAAGTGCAGAAGGTTTTAGTTTAGGCAGGCATCAAGATCAGCGCAGGCTTGGAGGGCCGAACGGCCTGTTCCTGTGCTGTTCTTTGTCCTTTAACTGACTTGCTGGAGTTTTTTGATGACGTAACAGAGAGGGTTGATGAGTATAATGCGGTTGATGTGGTGTACATGGACTTCCAAAAGGCATTTGCTAAAGAGCCACATAATAAGTTTGTCAGCAAAGTTAGAGCCCATGGAATAAAGGGAACAGTTGCAAGCATGGATTCAAAATTGTTTCCTGTCATTCAGCCAGAGAGTAGTTGTGAACAGTTGTTTTTTGGACTGGTGGAAGGTTTGTAGTTCCCCAGGGGTTGGTATTAGGACCCCTGCTTTTCTTGATATATATTAGTGACCTAGACTTAGGTGTACAGGCCACAATTTCAAAATTTGGGATGACACAATACTTGGAAGTGTTGTGAACTGTGAGGAGGTTAGTGATAAACTTCAAGGGGAAATAGGCTGGTGGAATGGGTAGACAAGTAGCAGATGAAATTTAATGCAGAAAAGTGTGAAGTGATTCATTTTAATAGGAAGAACGAGGAGAGGCAATATAAACTACAGGGTGCAGGACCAGAGGGACCTAGGGGTATATGTGCACAAATCATTGAAGGTCAGGTTGAGAGAGTGGTTAATAGAGCATACAGCATCCTGGGCTTCATTAATAGAGGCCTAGAGTACTAAAGCAAGGAAGTTATGATAAACCTGTATAAAACACTGGTTTTGCCTCAATTGGAGTATTGTGTCCAGTTCTGGGCACCACACTTTAGGAAAGATGTGAAGGCATTAGAGGGGGTGCAGAAAAGATTCACGAGAATGGTTCCAAGGATGAGGAACTTCATTTACCTGGATAGGTTGGAAAAGCTGGTTCAATCCTCCTTGCAGAAGAGACGATTAAGTGGAGATTTGATAGAGGTGTTCAAAATCATGAGTAGATAGGGAGAAACTGTTCCCATTGGCCAAATGATCCAGAAAGAGAGGACACTGGCAAAAGAAGCAATAGTGCTTTGAGGACCAGCGAGTGGTTAGGATTTGGAATATTCTGCCTGAAAATGTGGTGGAGGCAGATTCAATCAAGGCCTTCCAAAGGGAATTGGATAATTATCTGAAGAGAGAAATGTGCAGGGCTACGGGGGAAAAGCAGGGGACTGGAACTAGGTGAGTTGCTCTTACAGAGAGCTGGCAAAGACATGATAGGTCAAATGGCCTCCTGTACTGTAACCATTCTTTGATTATATGAATGTATATATCTAAGTCAGGATTGTGTGGGACTTGGCGGTGATGGTTTTCCGTGCTAAAATAGACTTAACAGATTCAACCTTTCCATAGGCTTTCAAATGGGCAGGATTTATGTTGGATATTCCTGTCCACTAAAACAGCATGAAATAGCGAGCAGGTCAGGAATGCACACAAATTAATACTTAAATCCAGTTTGAGGCAGTTCTTTCATTGCCATTAGACCTGCCCACCAGCAAATGTGTCAGTGTCATAAAGACCCAACCTGCCAAGAATGAGGCATATTAATTTTATCATATGAAACATTAATTTTGAACTGTTGCTGGACTGAAGAGATGAATTGTTTAAAGAGATCAGCAGTGGCTGGAAAAATTTGCATACTAAGAGACAATTGCCTGGAGAGACAATAGAACAGCTTCCTGATCCAATTAACCCAAATGGAGTTTGATCACCAGACATCGAATGTGGAACCAGCCACCATTCCACTTCCCACCACTAACCACCAACGCATCCCCCCCCCACCCCCACCCAACTGCAGGTGTCTACTAAGGTGAAAGGAATCTTTAAAAACACAGGGGAGTTTGTTAAAAAAACAACTAGTCACATGACTAACCGGCTGGCCCAGGTTTGGTTTTGAACTGCTCACAGAACAGTTTGGGTGAGACTGCAATTGAACTTGAAGAAAGAGCCTCTCTCCTGCCTGGCTCTCTCTCATGAATTTCCAGAACCACTGAAGACACTTAAACCTTAAGAGAGAAGACTCCTACATCAAAACAAGTTTGAAAGCCTGGCCCTAACAAAACGGCAAGATTTACCTGCAACCAAAGACTCTACATTGAACTCAAAGGCCAGGAAATAAACCCGAGCTATTGCTTCAAACTTTTCCCCTTTATTCTTTCTACTTTTCTGTCTCTATTTGCGTGTGTGCTTATCACGTATGCATGCTAGTATGGTCACGTAGTGTATTCGTAGTCGTTAACTGAATTAGAGTTTGAAGGTTAATAAACTTCCATCTTTCTTGTTTAAATCTAAGAAAACCTGTCTGGTTGATTTATTTGCCTTACAATTGGAGAGCAGTGAACAAGATTCACTGAGGGGAGCTAAAAACACAGTGTTTTTACTATTGAATCTTGTTACGGGTTAAACCAGGCAAAGGCTGAGAGGGAACCTCTAGACACTTTTCTCACCTGGTCATAACAGTCAGCATGCAAAGTGAATAAAGTTTCATAGGACTTGCATCCATTTTCTGATTCCCGTCTCCCTAATCTATGCTGTAGCAATAGGTTACAGCATCAAAAACCCAGGTTCAAGTGTCTTGTATGGTCCAGAAAGGCATTAATAGGCTAATCTTCCAAATGTAGTCTTGTTTACCTACTGGCTTTGCTCTAAATGTAGTATAGCAACATGACCTAATACATGAGGGGAAGCTTGTTAATTGTTCGAATGCTAAAGTCTGATATGTGCTGTTGCACAAGCTTAAGTCAATGGTTATTTTAGATTTTTTGAGATGGATAGGGATTGGCTGAAAAAGAATAAACAGTGATACGAATTCAAGGTGTGATGTTGGTCTGTGGGATGTTCTGATTGGTGCCCTTGAGACCCCCACCCCTCCCTACTCTTTCTAATAAATCAAAGAACCTTGTGTTATTACGAAACTTTGGGCATCGCTGTCATTTCCAGAAATATGCAAAATAAACCTCGAATTAGACAGGCTTGCTAGGAGACAAACGGGAAAATTTCTAGAGGTATGCAAAAAAATAAGTAGATTAGAAAAGATTAATCTGGAGCTTTATTCCCAGTTAAACCGTGATTGCAGGTCATGGATACAAACCAGTAAAAAAACAAGTTCTGGACTTTTCATGCAAAGAGTGATTAAAACCTCTGTTAATATTCTGGCTTGGGTGGTAGAGGCAAAAGGTCTGGAATCTATCAAGAAGCAGTTGGCTGCTCTCATGGGTACACATATTTCTGTGGATAGATGAACTAAATGGGCCAAATGTCCTACTTCAACTGCACCTTTTTTTTATGATAATTCCTTAAGATCTATTCCACAACCTGCCCAGTTTGAGCAGAAGCTGATAGGTTGTGGAATGGAGTTAATCTTCCCTTTGGCCTCCTTTTTTTTTGATCATTCATCATACTCACTTGACATTTGACAGATGAATCGATTTCCTATTTGGCCTTTTGGTGGGTGGGCTTTAGACTTTTATCTCCTTTTACTATGAACGGTGCTTCTCAGATTCTTTCCAGACATGTGGTCATCTTGGCAGAAGTTGTAAACTCTTATTTACCTCATTAGGACCCGTAACTTTGAGTCCTCCTCTTTTGGATGTCTATTTACTATGTCCCCTTGGTGCCAATTTAAATCTGCTTGCTGCTCAGCTGATCTAAATAGCAACTTCACCGAAACACTGGAAGATAATTGCCGTTTACCGTCAACTTATGGCAAAAGTTTATGGACCCGGAAAATCTGCAGCTGTTCTGGCTCATTTCCTGTTCTAGCCCCAGCAGAACTGCACCAAAAATTAGGCCTCACACCCTCAGCAGAGAACCTTGTCCACAAACATGCTGGTATGAAACTTCAGCTCTTCACTTTCCAACCAATAATTTCAACTGTCCCAAAAATGTACATGGCATGGGCCAGAATTTCCAATTGGTTCTCTCAATGGACAAGGTTCTCCGCTGCAAATATAAAGTTAGAAAATTAGTCCTGTTATCACTGTATTTTTTTTTTAAACATTGGTCTAAATTAATCCTGAGTGACAAGACCAAAGCTATTTTGGTTTGGATCAGCACAACGATCCTAAAAGGTGGTATTTAATCAAGCTAAAATTGCAAATAGCTCTGATTTTGACAATGCTTTCAATCTAATTAACTATGAGGTAGTGTGATTGCTTATTTCCTATATGGCAGAAACCTGCTAGATAGCTGGGGGAGACTTCCTCCAATCCTGGGAAGAGAGACTGAGGTAATAAACATCTGGTTCACTCCTCTAATAGAATATCTTCTTCTGCTGACTAGGACTTATGGCCTGGAATTATGTCACAAGTATCGCCAGCCCTGATTTAGCACTCAGCTAGCTTACTGACAGTGCATAGTTTGTACGTTGTGCTATTAAAAGTTATAGTTATAGCTTGAAATTATGCTGTCTAAGGAGGTTAGTATTCTGAGAATAGATTTTTATATTGCTACTGGTCTATCAATGACCTTCCCTACTCATCATTGATCAAAGGAGGTCATTGACATACCTGTTCTAACTCCATTGTCAAATCATCGGCTTCCTTTACATAGTGTACTTCCAATCTCTTCCCGCAGTGCAGTGACTTAATTACTCCATCTTGATTTCTTCCAAATCCTTCAAACAGACAACAACAATTTTGTCACCTTCAATTTTTCAATGACTCTGTTTTGTCTACGTGTCTCAAAGCTCTGATCAACAACTACCAACCAGTCTTATCTGTTAATCTCCTTAATTTCACCACCATCTTTCTTTCTATAGCATCCTCATTGTCCGAGCGTTGCGAATCATGACTTACACCAATGATATCACTATGGGGGTAAGGTGTGGAGTCAGGCCCCAAGATCTACCTCAGTCAGTTCGGAGACTGAACCTGCGCTTTTGGCATTATTCTGCACCAACTGAGCTAACTGGCCCCTTTCACCATCTTGCTTGACCCGAAGTGGAACTTTTGCACTGTTTCGTTGATAAAGCTGCCTCCAAAAATCTTGGTTCCATTTCTCTTGCATCAAATGCATTTACCTTTTTAAATATCTACAGCCAAAGTTCATGCAAGACTCGACTACTCCTCCCATATATGGAGAGGCTCTTTCAGCACCTCTTTGTCACTTCTCTGAACAGGATGCAGGATAAAATGTTGTTTGATGGGAAATCCTGCTCTTGACTTCAGGTCTCTCCATTGCATCCTGTTATAGTAGCGATAAAAGTGAAATAATATCTCAGCTAATGCTGCTCTAAAACTTCCTCTCTGGTTCCTTCCAGGCTCCAGATATGCTGTCTTACAAGTTGTTCTCCTTCCTTCAGCCTCACGATACATCATAACAGTCTCTTTTTCATTCTTTTTAATTGATACCAGACTTGAGTTTTAATAGTTACTTTCTGATACACCTCAGCTGCTATTTCACTGTTTTCTTGTACTACTAGCATTCACTTTGGTTTTGCATAGTTACCAGCACAGCATTAATATTGTTTTTCTTGTAATTTACCAGCAAGTTTAGGTTAATAGAACTTACTGGGTTGTCTGTACTATCTTGCCCCAGCAACATGCCTGCTGTCTTTTGATACATGCTGGCAGCATATCCTTACTGAATTACCCCATTTGTCTCAAAGCCAGTAAGCTACAATAATCAGTGCACAGAAAATGGTTGGCGTTCCAAAGAAATCTGGTCAAGTTAAACAGGTGGGTTGAAGAATGGCACTTGAGTATCTGAGCCTGAATTTTCCAGGTGAACAATGTGAGCAAGGAATTGTACCCATAGGCGGTGAATATTGGAAAATATTTTTCCTTGGAGTTCCCATCCATTGAAATGAATGCGCCTGTGATTTCCCGATATGCGTTTGTGTGGGTGAGGATCTGTACGTGGAAAATTGTCCCTAGATTGGAGTATGAAATTTATACATGGTGTATGGTTGGTCATGTGGAAGGGTGTGGGAAATGCAAAGCAAAAGAATTCAATTGTTGACTGCTGAAAATGATCATCAAGGATAATCTTATTTTACTTATCTTTAGGCCAAATTATTTTAACCTCCTATGATCCACTAGTAAAACAACATTTAGAACATTGTAGGTACAATTGGGTATCCTGGCCCCACTAATGTGGAAAGCCTCTTGGTCCTTCCAGCCAGTTGCTGACTTCCAGCCTAGTGGAAAATCTGTGCTGATTTCTCTGCTCAGGCCCCAGTTCCAATGTCATCAGGATCCTATTGACATCATAGGACCTCAATTAGCGTTTCTGCACGCCATTACCACTTGAGTCCAGTGGGTGCCTCATCCACTGCCAAAGCCAACAGCGTTAAAATCAGAATGGGAAATGGGAGCTGCATCATTTTAACTGCTTGCCCGCATTTTCCTTGAGTTTCCCACCAACCCCCGCCCCCTCCCTCCCCACCAAGGTGAAATGATCCAGGTGTCTTTTGAAATCCTACGTTGCATAGATAATGTGGATATTAGGAAGCAACAACTTAGACCAGGAGACAGACGCATAAAACTAACAGGCAGCTAAATGCTACAGATTAGTAGATGTTGTTTTACCCACAGCATAGTGATATAGCAGTCTGATATCATAGCTGTTACAGAAACATGGCTTAAGGAGAGACAGGAATGACAGCTCAACTTCCTGGTTACAGGGTTTTCAGATGCGATAGGGAGGAGGATAATAAAGGAGGGGGGATGGAAGTTTTTTCAAGGAAACTATTACCGCTGTGAGGAGGGATGATATGTTGGAAGATTCATCAAATGAGGCCATATGGATTGAGCTAAGGAACAAAAAAAGGGCAAACACACTGCTGGGAGTGTACTATAGACCCCCAAACAGTCAGAGGGAGATAAAAGAGCAGATATGTAGGTAAATCTCTGAGAAGTGCAAGAACAATAGGGCAGTAATAGGGGATTTTAACTAACCCAATATTAACTGAGATAGTTTTAGTGTGAAAGGAATTGAGGGAGCAGAATTCTTGAGGTGCATTCAGGGGAACTTTTTGCCCAGTATGTAGCAAGTCCAACAAGAGAGGGTGCAGTTTTAGACTTCGTTTTAGGAAATGAAGATAGGCAGGTGGAAGGAGTGGTAGTGGGAGAGCATTTTAGTGGTAGTGATCATAATTCAGTCAGTTTTAATATAATTATGGAAAAGAATAGAGATAGAACAGGAGTTAGAGTTCTCAATTGGGGCAAGGCCAATTTTACTAAACTGAGGAGTGATTTAGCGAAAGTAGACTGGAAACAGCTACTTGAAGGTAATCGGTGTCAGAACAGTGGGAGGCATTCAAAGGGGAGATTCAAGGGGTTCAGAGTAAACATGTTTCCACAAAGAAAAAGGGTGAGACGGCCAAATCTAGAACCCCATGGATGTCAAGGAGCTTACAGGGTAATATAAGGCAGAAAAGGAAAGCTTATGTCCGACACCGAGAACGCAATACTATAGAAAGCCGAGAGGAGTACAGATAGTGGAGAGGTGAAATCAAAAAGGAATTTAGGAAAGCAAAGAGAGGGTATGAAAGAATATTGGCAAGCAAAATCAAGGTGAACCCAAAGATGTTTTATCCATACAAGAGGATAACTAAGGAGAGAGTAGGGCCCATAAAAGAGCAAAAAGGTAACCTATATGTAGTGGCAGAAGATGTAGGGATGGTTCTTAATGAATACTTTGCATCTGTCTTCACAAAAGAGGGGAACGATGCAGATATTGTAGTTAAGAAGGAAGAGTGTGAAGTATTGAATATGATAAACATAGGGAGAGAGGAAGTATTAATGGGATTAGCATCCTTAAAAGTTGATAAATCACCAGGGCCAGATGAAATGTACCCTAGGCTGTTAAAAGAAGCAAGAGAGGAAATAGCAGAAGGTCTGACCATCATTTTCCAGTCCTCACTGGATACGGGTGTGGTGCCGGAGGATTGGAGAACTGCTAACATTGTACCTCTGTTTAAAAAGGGAGCGAGGGATAGACCGAATAATTACAGGCCAGTCAGTCTAACCTCTGTAGTGGGCAAATTATTGGAATCTATTCTGAGAGACAGGATAAACTGTCACTTTGAAAGGCACGGGTTAATCAAGAATAGTCAGCATGGATTTGTTAAGGGAAGATCTTGTTTGACCAACTTGATCAAATTTTTTGAAGAAATAACAAGGAAGATAGATGAGGGTAGTGCGGTTGATGTGGTCTACATGGATTTTAGCAAGGCTTTTGACAAGGTCCCATATGGCAGATTGGTTAAAAAAAAAAATCCCATGGGATCCAGGGAAATGCAGCAAGGTGGATACAAAATTGGCTCAGTGGATGGAAACAAAGTGTAATTGTTGACTGGTGTTTTAGCGACTGGAGGGCTGTTTCCAGTGGCGTTCTGCAGGGCTCAGTACTGGGTCTGCTGCTTTTGTGGTATATATTAGCGATTTGGGTGTAGATGCAGGGGGCATGATCAAGAAGTTTGCAGACAACACAAAGATTGGCCATGTGGTAGATTGTGAGGAGGATAGCTGTAGGCTGCAGAAGATGGTCTGGTCAGATGGACAGAAAAGTGGCAAATGGAATTCAACCTCGAGAAGTGTGAGGTGATGCATTTGGGAGGTCAAACAAGGCAAAGGAATACATGATAAATGGGAAAATACTGAGACATGTAGAGGAAGTGAGGGACCTTGGAGTGAACGTCCACATTTCCCTGAAGGTAGTAGAATAGGTCGATAAGATGATTAAAAAGGCATATGGAATCCTTTCTTTTATTAGCAAAGGTATAGAATATAAGAGCAGGGAGGTTATACTGGAACTGTTTAACTCATTGGTTAAGTCATGACTTGAGTACTGTATGCAGTTCTGGTCACCTCATTACAGAAAGGATGTAATTGCACTAGAGAGGGTACAGAGAAGATTTACAAGGATGTTGCCAGGACTGGAAAAATGCAGCTATGAGGAAAGATTGGATAAGCTGGGGTTGTTCTCCTTGGAACAGAGAAAGCTGAGGGGAGATTTGATGGAAATGTACAAAATTGTGAGGGGCCTGGATAGAGTGAAGGGTCTATTCACCTCAGCAGAGAGGTCATTGAGGAGGGGGCATAGATTTAAAGTGATTGGTAGAAAAATTAGAGGGGAGATGAGGAAAAATATTTTCACCCAGAGGGTGGTGGGGGTCTGGAACTCACTGTCTGAAAGGATAGTTGAGGCAGCAACCCTCAACTCATTCAAAGGGAGTTGGATATGCACCTCAAGTGCCGTAATCTGAAGGGCTACGGACCAAATGCTGGAAGGTGGGATTAGAATAGGTGGATTATTTTTTGGCCGCACAGACGCAATGGGCCGTGGCCTCTTTCTGTGCCTTAAAAATTCTATGAGTCTATGATATGTGGTTTCATAAGGAAAATAGATTATACTGTATTCACTCTTTCTAAAAGCATGAGTTGAGAACCCATCAAAAGGTCATATGGATAAGTATAGACATAGCTAATGAAATACTCTGTGGAATATGATAGTTTGGTGAGTGGGGAAATGTAATCTGTGGAACGTAACTGGTCGGGGTGAAGTAATATTAGATAGATATCATGGAGATTACCTGTTAACTTTAGTGTCTAGGAAGCAATTTTGTAAACTTTTGACGACTTCTTTTGTGGCCTTTGTGTCTGGGTGGGACTCCCCTCAGGAGATTAAATATTGAGGCATAGCCCATGATGGGTAATTTGTTTAGTGTTGGAGAGGGAAGTGATTTTGATGGATTAATTGGTGTTTTCTCATTGACCTGTGGTATACCTCACTGGGAATAGTGAGGAAGAGATGGGAAAATTAATGCCACTCATCTAGTTTAAATACTTTGGCCCTCAAAATTTCTATGACCTGAGGAGGGGTTAATGCAGATGGGAAGCATTTGGGATCGAGCCAGGACACGTTGGATTCCACCCAAATTCCCTTAGTCCTTTACATTTCTGCTTACTGCCCCTCCTGCCAGTGGTAACAATCTCTCCCTATCTACTCTATTTAAGAAAAGCCCTCATTATTTTGAATATCGCTATTAAATCTTCCCTCCGCCTTCTCTGCTCCAAGGAGAACAATTCTAGCTTCTATAGTCTCTCCACCTAACTGCAGTCCCTCATCCCTGGTGCCCAGCTACACCAAGAATTGTGCTTTTCACTCTCTCTCTCAGCCTCAGAAGCAATCAGTGCCAACCAAGATCTGGGATGAGTCCCAATGTAACACTGTAGCCGGCAATTTGGAGCATGTGCTACTGATGTACTCTACAAATGCCTGCCCCAACTCTACAAACTATCCAAGTGCCAGGGTAGAGAGGAGGTCTCCAGCTTGAAGCTAGGTTTGCAGGGGGATTCATCCCAGTGCACGTTACTGAGAATCCAAAAGGGATTCTGCTTCCTACTAAGTTGTCTTTCAGATGAAGATGAAATGTGGTAGGTGTCCAAAATAGGTAAAAGAGCCAATTTCACCAGAAAAGGAGCTGAAAGGGCTAGATGGTGCAGACCTCCAGGAATTTTGGGTTCTATTATTATAATGAAAGCACTTTTTAAACAGAGGACAGCTGAGGAAGGTAGCTGCCACAGTTCCAATAACAACTTGTTCTCCAAATGGTTACAATCATTACATAAAATACAAAAAGATTCTAAAGGGGCAGAGTAGACACTGAGAGGTTGTTTTCCCCTGGGTGGGTAGTCTAGAACAGGGGGGCACAGTCTCAGGATAGGGGGTTGATCATTTAGGATTAAGATGAGGAGATGTTTCATCTTTGCGTTGTTTCTGGTTCCCAGATGTTGGAAAGAATCATGCTTTAAACTTGGAAAAGGCTGGAGTCAGTCTTGTTTATTTCATACCCATGCTTTTTGCTGTAGAACCTGATTCCACTAGTTCTTGTCTTACATATAACATGACTGCCCAGTGCAGCCATGAATGAGGCCCCCCGCTGGAACACTTCCACATCACAACTAGTTCCTAGCTAATTAGTTCCTAACACTTTACAGGTAGTATAACAATATATACATATATAACAGGAGAGATTACTTCAGTCAAAGGGTTGTGAATCTCTGGAATTCTCTACCCCAGAGGGTTGTGGATGCTCCATCATTGAATATATTTAAGGCTGAGATAGATTTTTGGTCCCAGGGCATCAAGGGATATGGGGATTGGGTGGGAAAGTAGAATTGAAGCTCCTATTTCTTGGGTTCTTAAAAATGCCTTGCAATTCCTGGCATAAAAAGCAGAACATGCAAATACGTAATGCAGAATTTTTGTATCTTCTCAGCCTTCAATCTCTCAGCGTGAAACTTTATGATGCCATAGGGTCACCAGTTTAGGCAGCTAGATTCAAAAGTTAGCATGTTGTTCCACTAGCATGCCCGGATTCACCAGAACGGAGGGTAATCTGATTTTATTTTGCAAGGTGGATAGAAAGCAATCATCTGATTCAGCATCACAAAATGCATTCATTATTAGGGAAAGCACCTAGGGCTTATAGTGTGTAGGAAAAAGTGCGAAAATTGTACAAAAAATAAAACAGTAGCAAGGTCACTTTTCTCTTTCTAGAAGTAATTCTAAGTTTGAAAGGTTACCAGCACCGCGACAGTTCAGACTTTCTCCCAACTCTGTGGTCTTGTGGTCACAACAGAGAGGTAGGGCTGGAAGAAAGATGGGTAGGGGTCAAAAAATACTAGCGCCAAAAAATACAGGTGCCAGCAGGCATGCCGTTCCCGGGGCCAGCCAGTTACAGCAAGGTAGGGTCCCACGATCCCACCCAATCCATTATTAAGGCCAATTAACATTGTTAAAGAGCTCATTGAGAGCTGGTTAAGGGGCAAGTTGTAACTTTCACGGGGGTGCACAAGCTACATGTGCTGTCTGGGGCTGACCAGCTGAATGGAGGTGGACACACAATGGAGAGCCAGTCACAGTTGCCCCAGGAAATTAGCTGGGCCCCATGAAAGGGTGAACAGCTCAGAGAGGGACTCAGCCATTGGGAGATAGGTGCAGCAGATTATCAAGGCGGTGGAGGGAGTGGGCAGTAAGTGCTCGAGCTGTGCAGGGGGGGGGGGGGTTCTTAAGCGCCCATGCAGCGAGGAGTGTAAAGGGGAGGAGGAAAGGCTACTAACCACAATTGGAGGACCACCTGGAGGAAGGCAGCAGCTGGTAAAGGGGGTACAGTGGCGATGAGCACCATCTCTCTCCACAGGAAGGGCAGAGCCCCGGGCATCGGGGGCTGGGGAGAGGGTGAGGGGCAAGAAGGACAGAGGCCATACCCTCAGCATAGCATCTACCACCAAGGATGGAGCTACCTTGAGATGACCGAGAACCAGTGCTGCAGGAGACTGCAACTCTCCAGGCAGATGGTCACGGACATCTGTGCCCTCATCGCCGAAGACCTCTCACCTCACAGCACCACTTGCCATGCCCTGCCAGTAGCTGTCAAAGTCACTGTAGCCTTGAGCTTCTTTGCTTCTGGCTCCTTCCAAGGATCAGCTGCTGACCTTGGTGGCGTCTCACAAATGGTTGCACACCACTTCACCTCGCAGGTCACTGATGCCCCACATGTGAGAGCTGGACGGTACATTCAATTCCAGACAGACATGGTCTCGCAGGCCCAGAGGGCAGTGGGTTTCTCCTCCATTGCTGAAATCCCCCAGGTCCAGGGCATCATCAATTGTACCCATGTGGTCACAAAGGTACCCACTCACTGGCCAATGAGATTCATCAATAGGAAGGGCTTCCACTCCCTCAAATTTCAACTGGTCTGTGACCACACCAAGAACTTCCTCCATGTGTACACTCACTTTCCTGGCAGCTGCCAAGACTCCTTCATCCTTTGGCAGTCCAGGCTGCCCCAGCTCTTCACTTCCACCCCCCCCCCCCCCCCACAAACTCACCCCTCTACGAGAGCCTGAGACAGAGGCAATACAACCAAAGCTACCTGCTCACAAGAACAACCATGGAGTAGGCAGTCAGCTTCTCAAGATGTGATTCCGGTGCCTGGTCTGTTTGGGTGGTGCCCTGTAATGCACTCCTGCAAGGGTGTCGGTCATTGTGGTGGTCTGCTACGCTCTCCATAACATGGCCCTCTAGAGAGGAGTGGACCTCGAAGATGGTGATGTGCTGGAGGGACACAGCTCATCAGAGGAAGAGGAGGAGCAAAGTGTGGAAGAGGAGGTGGAGAGGAAGATGCAGAAACCAGAAGTCCCCCAGCTGCACAGTTAATTAATAAAAGTCTGGAATTACAAGATAATCTCCATATTGTTTCCATCAATTGTTGTAAAACCCACCTGGTTCACTAATGTCCTTTCGGGAAGGAAATCTGCTGTCCTTACCTGGTCTGGCCTACATATGACTCCTAAATCCTCTCTGAAATGGCCTAGCAAGCCACTCAATTCAAGGGCAATTAGGGATGAGCAACAAATGCTGGACTGCCAGTAACAGCCACATCCCATGAAAGAATTTTTTAAAATCTGGTAACTATTGTGCTCATATGTGATGGATTGTCCCGTCACTTTGCTGAGCGGGTGTTGAGTGAGGAGACTGGTTGTTCACTGTCTAGGTTGATGTCGTCCCATGTGATAATGTGATTTGTAGATCCGATTGCATATGAAGTCACTTGGAGGGGTGGGTGAAGGCACTGGCTTTGCAGTGTGCTCACTTGTTCTGTAGGGTCCTGACTCTGTTCTCAAATGTTGGGATTGCTTCATTACAGAGATTTCTCCATTAGGATCTGTCCATGGTTGTTTTTTCTCATGTAGTAGGGTCCAACTTACAGGCTCTCCGATTGGCTTTCAGAGTGTCTTTATATCTTAAGTTTGGAATGTCCTGTGGATTGGGTTCCTATGCTCAGCTGGCTGGCGAATACCACCTTAGGTGTGCAGGAATTCTCCATGCGAACCATATGGCCAAACAAGCAACATTGTTGTTAGGAATTTTGTCCTGCCACTTGATGTTGCAGATAGATCCTAAGCAGTGAAGGTGGAATAGATCTAGTTTTATGTTCACCAGTAAGTTGTCCATGTCTCACAGCCATAGAGAAGTGATGTGAGAACCACTGCCTGGTAGACTTTGATCTTTGATTTGAGACAGACTCCAAAGCCTGTGGGTGAGCCTGCCAAATGCTGAGCTTGCTTTTGCCAAACGATGGGTGATTTCATAATCCAACGTGGTGTTGGAGAGGATACTGCCAAGATAGCAGATCTTATGAACTGAGTTGAGGGGTGTATTGTTGATTGTGACTATGGACTGCTGGAGTTCGTGGCCGGGGGCAGCTTGGTACAAGATCTTTGTCTTTTTCAGACTCATTGTAAGACCACATCGTTCTGAGACTTGGCTGCAGGATGACATCGATTGGAATCTGAATATGGAAGAGTACGTGACATTTAGGAAGGACAGGAAGCTAGAAAAAGGTGAAGGGGTGGCTCTGTTAATTAATGATGCTATTGGCACAATACAGAGGGATGACCTAAGTTCAGGAAACCAGGACATAGAAGCAGTTGGATGCAGATGAGTAATGATAAAGGCGAGAAGTCACTTGTGGGAGTGGTGTACAGGCTTCCTACCAGTAACCATGCGGTAGGATAGGGTATAAAGGAATAAATAATGGGAGCTTGTCAGAAAGGTACCTGATAATCATGGGGGATTTTAATCTACATATAGGCTGGAAAAATCAGATGGGCAAAGGTAATCTAGAGGAGGAATTCATAGAATGTTTTCGGGATAGTTTCTCAGAACAGCACGTTTTGGAGCCAACCAGAGAGCAGACTAATAGACCTGGTATTGTGCAATGAGATGGGATTAATTAATGACCTGTCATGAAGACCCATGCCTGCCAAGAATGAATCATATTAACTTCATCATATGAACATTAATCTTACACTGTTGCTGGAGTGAAGAAATGACTTGTTTAAAGCGATCACCAGACATTTGGCTGGAGGACATTTTGCATAATAAGAGACAGTGCTTGGAGAGACAAAGCAACTACTCCCTGGTCCAATTAACCCAAATTGATTTTGATCAACAGACAAGTGTAAGAAAGCTCTCAGTCCAGTGTCTGCTAAGATGGAGAATCCACAAACGCAGGAGTGGTTAAACCATCTGGTCACATGACTAATCTGCTGGCCCAGGCTTTTTGAACTAGATACAGGACAGTTTGAAGACAGACTGCAGATTGTAACTGAACC